>NC_056737.1:294224108-294524108 GCF_019279795.1 Protopterus annectens
TTAATGCAAGCGCCACTGCACAAGCCTGACTTTTACAATGCTGGAGGACAATTTATAGTGGATGACATCATCACTGGATGTTTGAGAGAAGATGCTATGAATCCTGAATTAAATAGATGTGTAGACATACAAATGTCAAAACATATGTACTGAATGGGATTGTACTGATGACTGTAGGGATACACAGTTTCACTCTTCTGACTAGACACACACACACACACACACACACACACACACACACACACACACACACACACACACACACACACACACGTTGACTGCAATGAGATTAGAAGCCCTACCTAAATAGGCACATCAGCTACAGAACTCAGTACTCAATGCAAGCGCCACAGCACAAGTTTGACTTTTATAATGCTGTCAGACAACTTATAGCAGACGACATCATCAAGGGAAGCTTGATAGAATATGTTGGGAGGCCTGTATGAAATGGATGGCTAGCCATGTCCGAAAGTTCTGCATGCTACTAGACTGATGAGTGTGCAAAGTGCAATATTTGCTATTGTGTTTCCAATGTGCAGGTATACTTTAACAGACAGCTTTACAAACTATATGCAAACAGCTGTTCACATTGCTACAAGTACTGGAAAATTTGAATGTATATTGTAAGTATAAATATGTATGTGATGTATCAGAAAGAATTATTTTTATTTATTTCTGTAGTGTAGTTGATATACTTGGGAACAAGTACTGAGAGAGCACGTTTCAAGTGCATGGGTGCAGGTAACACATTAATACAATGTACATATGTGTTCTGTCCTTAAAAAGTGCTTCTCTTTGGTTGTGTTTTTACATGTACTTTCATTGGATGAAGGCTAAATAGGCAGTAAACATAAGTAATACTTGCAAATGTGCACTTTCCATAGCATACCACTGAACAGCTGGTTTGCATGACTGATGGCAAAATGTTTGCACATGCAAGATACGCACTTATACTGCTTTCACCATTTGCACGTAGTTAAGCAATGAGTAAACATAAGCCTCTGTTTCACTAATAAAATTATGAGAGTTACTGGTTTGCTTACTTCTGTGTAAGCACTTTATGCAGACAGTCGCAGCAGTCAGCACTTGGGATAGTACTGAGTATAAGAAACACACTTGCTGACTGTGGCAGAAGGTGTAAGTATAATGGGATATTTCTTTTGAGCCCTGATGATCCAGGGTTCAAATCCAGTATATCTAATACTTTTAAAGATGTATTTATAATGCAATGAAATAATTCTTAATACTAGTGTAACTGTGTGTTTTCTTAGTGCAGTAGATTAAGCAGCATTGCACTGAATTAACCACAACATGCCACAAGATGAAAAGAGCCATTCACAGTTGCTCTGCATTGGTGCACGATATCAAACTCCACACAAACACAAAAACAAAAAGTGAAGGGCTTCATTAGGGACCATTTCAGCCATGTGTGTGGTGTGTGATTTTATTTTTCAACAAGATTAAAGGTGTTAAAATGGGGTAGACAGGAAAATGGTGACATGGGGGCAAGCAGGGGGAAGAACAAAAGGAAAGCAATATAGGAATGTGCAGGAGGGAGGTAGGAAAGAACCATAGCTACCCACTTCAACAATGTAAAATGAAAATGTGTACAGCATATTGGCTGAATCTGGACTGTCACCTCAGGTTACAACGCAATCATGTTGTATAGCCAACTGGACCGAATCAAGTGTGTTGAGAAGACACATGTGCAAAGTAAAGAGGTATGTATAGGATGATTGATATATATATATATATATATATATATATACACACACACACATTTTTTTTGAGAGAGGTACCCATTTTTTATTTTATTTCAGTAACAGAGTAATGTTGGGCAAGGGACGTAAGTATCTCAGGGTCAGGTAGGTTGGGTAAGTGAGGAAGTGGATGCAGACAAACAGAACAAACAAGACAAGACACAGGGAGAGTGAAAAGCACAATAGGTTGGGGGACACCATGACTGGGGATAGACAGGGGACATTGGATGCACATACCCATCAAACATGAAGACAGTGAGAATCCTATCTTCACCTGCAGAACTATCATCACTGTTTCCTTACTCTACTGGCTGTTGGAGTGCTTGACATCTTTGTTTATGCACCATAACAGAGACCATCGTCTCCATCCGGCAGAGGCATGCACCAGTGGTGTTCGCCAAAACTTCACACACCAAGCTTGGCATCTCCTGACAGGTGACATAATCCCCACCTCCACCAATACTCCCATTAGTACTGATGCACCAGCTGCTGCAGTAATGCTACCCAATGTGTAGGGTCTGGGTAGTGCAGGGCAACAGAAGCAGAAATGCTAGGTTAGGTCCCAGATGTGCTGGGTGTTGGTGCAAGCACCGGTGCAGTGGGGGCAGGCTGAGCAACAGTGGTTGGCCTACCTCCCTGTGCTGCAAAGCATTTTGTGAGTTGCCAGAAAGACATCAAAATGTTGTGGAATAAAAAGGAGAGAACAACAGAAGATTATTATGCATACCAGTCTTGCCTATCTGTAGCTTTCTATCAGCTGCAGGATGTCAGGAGTCCTAAACTCAGTCAATCGCTGGTTGGGTCTATCCTGCTTGCGCCATTTGAGGTAATTAAAATGGTGCTTGCATTGCTCTCCAGTCGTACTCGAGATATCCTTGGCCAAATTATTCCAAGCCTCAGATTTGTACTGAGACCTAGTATAATACCCCTGCAGCAGCCTTCAGCTGTGGCACTTTACACAGAGTCCAATAAAAATCCTGGACTCCTCCACAGCCTACCTTTGAGTCCTAAACTGGGCACCTTCCCTTCTACCTCCAGACATGTCCAGTCAGGCCAAACAGCAAGAGTTAAGAGCGTTTTCCCACCATTTGTGCTATCTCATTTAATGCTAGTGTGCAAACCGGAACAACCACGCCAACTAAGTCTGAAGTGACATTAAGTGGAGAGCAACAGTGCCAGAGAGGAAAGCAGTTTTTGATATACAAAGGTTAATCTGAAAGTTGGAATTAGTTTTTGGTTTGAATGCTGCTGTACCTTTTAGTTGATTTAACTCTGCAGACATGTACTGTGGGAATAAATTATATGACTTGACATTTTTTGTGTGGCTTTACACACTGACAAAATGAATTTGTACAATGAGACCTATGCAACATAGACAAAGCATATTCTTCCACATAAGTGATTTTTCATCCTTACCACAGAAGAAGTACTTGACAAACTTGCTCTTTAATTATATATGAATACACATGACAGAGTGATGTTTTAAACATGTGTGTGTGTGACCTGACAAGGTCTGGTTTACAAATTCATGTGTGCATGAGTATCATTGACATCTGAAGTCCACCCAAGGCCAGAAAAGACAATTATAATTACAGAAACCTGTCAGTATACCCTCAGTTACACACACAAGTCATATTAACTCCAGTGCTAAATAGACATATTATTTGTAATTATGTTTACTTTGTTTTCCTTTTTTATATAAGTGAATGGACAAGCATTACTCTTGTTCTGTAATTGTGTAATTGAACAACCATAATTATACTGATATCCACAGTTACACATGTAATACATCTCTGATATCCTGTGTGTGCTCAATGCACATGCTATAGATATTCATTCCTATGAGTAGATATTTTTCTACTGCTAATTTTTATATAAAGAAAAGTGGATCATCATTAATAAAAGTTTGGGATTTGCTGGATTAGAACCCAGGCTCCCATATGCTACAATCCTTAAGTTACAACTGCTGTCACAGGAACAACTAGGTAGCAGCTGTATATTTTCACATTCATTACTCTGTATGTGTGCAGACTACTGCACAATGCTACTTAGCATGTTTGCGTGGTGGCAAACCATGCAGGATACAATGTATCTGTTTTGAAATTTTTTTACTGTCTGCTTCCTGTCTGCAGGTGTTCTGCACCTGCAGGTGTTGTGAAAGACTGCTGACTGTCACCCAATGTCACTTAGCGGGTATGCATGATGATAAGAAAAAAATGCAAAAATTTATCCTTTTTGGCTACTGTCTGCTTCCTGTCTGCTCCATATGTGGGCCATTAGGATAGGTTTGTGCAAAGCTGAGAGATGTGTAAACATAACAGGCAAAGCTCACCTTGTTTATCCTTGTAAGCAGTATTTATTATGCTTTATCCTTAAAAGACAAATGTAGGACTTGGACCATGATCTACAGATAGTATATACTGTGTGGTTCATTGTGTTTGTCAGGTGTGCAGCACACACACACACACACACACACACACACACACACACACACACACACACACACACACACACACACACACGTGATTTACAGGTATAGCGCATGCGCGCGCGCGCACACACACACACACACACACACACACACACACACACACACACGTGATTCACAGGTATAGTTTATGAAATCTTTATCACAGAAGTGCATTAGAAGGCTTTCTACATGGTCCACCTCATAAATGAGGGTATTCCATCCAGGAACAAGGAGGTCATAATATACAAGTACTCCTCCCTATCAGATCCATTATCGAATACAATGCCCCTTTTGGCATGTACCTTGCCAAGCACATGCAGCAGCTGGGGAGACCACAGAGGTTCCAGATCAGGGAAATCCAGGATCTCAAACACCTATCTATACAGATAGGCTAAAAGCCCTGTCCCTCTACTCAGTCTCGTATAGACTTCTCAGAAGTGACCTGTGTCTGGCATACAAGGCCATCTCAGACCCAGCCTTGATGGAGATGCTGCATATCTGTAAGTCAAACTCCACTTGGGCAACCTGCACACAAGGCTTTAACCTGGTCTGTGACATTAATAAACTTGTTGGCGGGATAGATTTGTGTTCCAAAGACTCCCCCAGCTGTGGAACAGACTCCCTCTCCATGTCAAGCAGTGTACCTCTCTAGCCCTCTTTAAGAGGAACCTGGATGACTGGATGGGAAACAGAAATATACCCCTGGGATCCCACCTATCTCCCTGCTGGACAGGGGAAACAGGTGCTGACTTTGAGAGAACATGGGCAAAATTCTTGGGTAGGCTTATAAGGGCCTCCAAGTCAATAACCTAGTATTATCCTATGAATCTATGAACCTATTACATGAAATTCATTTGATTTATCCATTTCACCAAATTTGCGCTAAGCCACTTACTTCGCAAATAGTAATATTAAAAACAAATTAATAAATAATAAAAAAAAAATTAAAAACAAAATTGTAATACACATTAAATATTTTTACACAAGTCTGGATATGAACTGTCAGATCAATGAACCTACAAAACACAGTAAAGGTGTCTTGTCCCTCTTTGCCGCAGAAACATCTTTGCAGCAGGAATGCAAATTGTACATATAAGCAAGTTTTATTTCATCCACAGTATTAACAAGACATACAATACTTGCACACTCTTAGTTATTTATACATTTGTTAATTACAGACTTAATACAATGACTGATCACACAACCATTTAAGAGTATTGTTTACACCACTGCAGCTCTGTCTCATCTTTGAATGGTGTTCATTATTCTCTTATCTGAGCAGTAATCTCAGACAAGCAGTCTATAAGGCATTTTGTATCATTGTCCTTAAAATGCATGATAATATTAAATAGCAATAATATACAGTACTCAACAAAGGCAGGGGAGTCTGGATATTAGTGAAAAGAAACTGAGAAATGTGTGCTGCTTACTTACATTTAAAACTCTGATGCAATTATTTCCACATTTTAAAAGTGTAACCTGGATGACACACCCACTGCACGTAAGGGAGTCTGAATTGCTGTTGTGTTTTCCTTCTCCCTACTAGTAATCATTCACAGTTGCACTCCATTAGCAACCAACACTGAAGCCATGCCTGCACTATGTGCCTGCTACATAGAGCCAAGATTTTGGGATTTAGAAATTGTAGTGAGTTCACAACTAATTTACATCTTCATCGTGTTTACAGGCGTGAATCTACACTATAACAATGTAACCGTGTAAATAGGTGAGGAGAGTTGTGTATGTGGACAACAGAGAAGAAGATTGCTATAGCTTTGGATTTATCTGATCTTGATAAAGTATGACTGAATTTTTCAATTATATACTAGATTTGCTGATGTTACTAGGAAAAATATTACACACACACACACTCACACACACACACACACACACACACATATATATATATATATATATATATATATATATATATATATATATATATATATATTAGCAAATACAACTTTTATCTGTATGCACTTCTTAAAAGTTTACTGATGGCATAGGCATTTTTGTCAGGACATTTTATTTTCTCAGATACATAGCCTTATTAACTTTCATCACAAGTGTTATTGTTACAGCTGTTTCTCTTACACTCTTCTGTGTTATTTCAGTGAAATGTAAATGTCCTATATTGTCAATGGCACAGGAATGTTGGCCTTCTAGGATGGCCCATAGACACCTCTAAGGGAGTGCTGGACACAGGTACAGGTGACTGGCAATCACAGAAGAACTACTTTTATGTGGTAAATGTATACACATTTTGTGAGACTTTGCTGGAAAGCACTTTTAACAATTGACTGATGTGTTATTCCTTAGTTGGTACAAATTGTCATGTGCCTGTTGTTTTAAGGGTAGGGGAGCCAAGTTCCACTTGTGTGTTGCCACAGTCAAAAACTTATTTTTACAGAGCTTTGCTCTTGTTAATCCTTGTTTTAGATCAAACCTTGATTTGTGTGTGACTGTGACATTTTACAACCACATAAGCCTTATTTATATTTTAATAAGTGAAGTTTTGTTTTTCCTCCAGTGGGTAAAATTGAAAAATTAACAATATGTGCTATATCTAAGCAGGACTTTTATTTATGTGATATTTATGTGTAGTAGCCTACTTTTGTGTTTTATGTCACCTAGGACTATGGCACCCAAGCATCCCAATCCTCAAAAAAAAACCTTCAGTGACTCTGAGAATGATGTTATTGTCCAAGCATTTTGGTGATATGGTGCCTTTCTGCTTGAGACAGGATGTGGGGACATGTCTGGCACACTGCAGATTTGGAACCAGATAGCAAGTAACATCAATGCTGTCAGGGGGCACAGCAGGACATATGATCAGGTGCATCATAAGGCCAATGATATGATTTCAGCAGCCCGGAGGAGAGCAGCTGCAGTGGCCCGTGGACAGATGGCTACCATGGGGAACTGCTACAGAGCCACCACTGACACCAAATGAAGAGGTCCTGTCCACTCTCAGGGATCCAGAGAGTGCAGTGGAAAGTGCACAACTGTATGCAATTGATGTTGGTGCTTCTGTTTCAGGGAAGATAAGTATATGCCAGGAGGAGCTTCCAGGTAAGCTTACATATGTCAATTTTTAACAATTTATTGTATATTAAAATACTTAAAGTAATAGTTAAGTTGATTTAATTTTTTTGGGGGGGGCCTACTTATAGATTGATACAGTTAAAACATTCTGGTTTATTACACATGGGCTTGGGGTGGAAGCATTAGCCAAGTTTCTGTTAAAAGTATTATTAATGGACATATAAAGGTGATAAATTGTTCCCTCTGTGTTATTATTGTAATGATGGTGACCTTACATTTTGCTTAATTTCTTCCAGGACCATACTTCCTAGCAAGTGTGGAGCCATCTGGACATGGTAAGCCAAACATTTTTATTTCAGTACTGATGAGCATTTGACAGAAATATGCATGTATCCGTATATGTGAGGTGGGTGTCAGGACTGTGTGTGTATTGCTGTACCATCTGTGATAGTGACACCAATGTTAGTTTATTACCATACATTAAATTGTAGTAGTGAAGGTTTTAATTTCTTTCCTGTGTTTGTTGCTTATTATCACAAGTGATCCTGACAGTAGAAGTGTAAGACTCTTACCACCTGATGTCAGAGTATAGGCAGACTCTGATGATGATAGTGTCCAAATACAGGTACAGTCAGGGGTGCAGAGGTTGAGAATGACACTGAGGTTGACATTCAGCTATCCCCTGTATTTCCACTGGACACAGACAGTAGGCCTACGCAAACTTATTACAATGAGCCCTCAGATATTGGACAGATGGAGGGTGAGACACTTGATCAGGGTAGTGTGGTTACTGTGACTTCAATGCCTGTTGACTTTGGCTGTGGCCAAAGTGTGGGTGAGGTGCCACACAGAAGGGTTGTTAAGGGTGCTCAGAGGAGGCCTGCTGTCCACCTTCCACCTGATCCTGGTATGTCTTTCTGTGCCACTCAGCGTATGTTTCGGGCTGTCACGGAGGCACAGGCACATTCCAATAGGGCTTCTGAGGAAATACTTAGGGTTGTAGATGTAGCACAGGCTGATATGCGTGACTACCTCCAACATGTTGGTGATTCAATGGATCATATGAATGACATGATGGAAACACCTGAGTTTGTGATGCAATGTCTGCTGGAAGGGGGATGGCATCCACATGGACGTAGGACAGCCACATTATCTGATGTTTGCCAACTTGCCTGAGCCCAGTCATGCTCCCATAGTGGCACTACTCCCACTGCTCCGTCAGTGGTTGAGGTATCCACACCCAGACTTGGTAGGCTATGGGGTCATGTTCCTGGGTGTACTGGTGAGGACAGCTCATCCAGCAGACATCAGTTACATTCAGTTAGCAGCAGTGCATCTGACTGTGGGCATGGATATGCCAGTGCAACTCCTGGCAGAACCAGTTCTTGTGGCTGGGAACGATGACGATGAACTGCCGCCTCTACCATGCACAGCTCAGATGTGACTGACATACCAGGACATAGAGCTAGCACGGAGCTTGGCTGTGTTCTTGCAGAAACTCACAAACCAATTTCACCTAGAGTGCCCATACAGACACACACACATAACAGTTACATGAGTCAGTTGTGAGGCTTACAGCTCATTCTGACTCGGTGGCCATTTCATACATTATCAAAATGTCTGCTTGTTTCTCTTTCTTACTCACATGCACTCACTACCTTTTGTGTCAGCCTAGGCCTCCTCCTCCCCACACACACACACACACATACACACACACACACACACACACACACACACACACACACACACACACACACACACACACACACACAAAACCCTGTGCAAATCATGATATATATCTTTGTTTTCTAAGTATTTTGTCTGATGCTCAGGGTTCACAGCTGACTTATTGATTAGTCTGTGTTTGTCATGCTGTTTTGCAAATTTTACTACTTTCTTACAGGATTTTGTAATGCGTACATCCCTCCAACCTTTTAGACAAACAAAGCTGGACCAATCCACAAATAAAAATGGGACAAAGGGCCAACAATAGGGAGAATTTTTAAATATTTTGGTCTTAAAAACTTAGTTGACAGAATAACAGGTTTTGTATTACTATATGATTTTTCTCAGGGATATGAACTCTGAAACTGAAATGTGTGTCATTACTTTGTAACTTCAATTTTTAATGATTTGCCAGTACAACAGTATGAGGCCAAACTCTGGACATTCTGTGAAAATCTGTACATTTGAGAGGTATGGATATGTGAATCTTTGATGCATGAGGCCTATTAGTTGATAGAGGACACATGTATTCACTTAAGTCACTGCTGTCACATATTGATGTCATTGCTGTAAAAATCACAAATCTTATATTTACATTAGCAAGTAACAGTATGCAAGGATATGCCATTCATTTATATTCTTAGACATTTATATTTCTATTCCAGGTTCAGTGCTTACTTTGGAAATCCGGCAGTTGCAAGAGTTTTAGTTTAGGGCTAACTCTGTCTGATCCTAGCAGTACACAGCCATTACATGGGTAAGTAAAGGTTGTGAGTGCTGCCTTGCATCAATGTTACTATATGAATGTACATAGGATGAAGGTTTTAGCCCCTTAGGCGGTGAGTGTGTGTGTGCTATCTGTTGTCCTTTGGCTAGTGTGAGGGCATAATGTGCATCTATGTCTGTCTACACTTACAGTGGCTGCTGGATCCCTCTCTGACTCCTTACCTACATGTGGCTGTGCTGACCTTGTCAGTGGTAGTGGGATGTGTGTCCCTTCCCCCTGGTGTTCCTTCTAAAGCTGTTTTCTCAGGATAATGTTGTGAAGCATGGCACATATGGTAAATATTTCAGCCTATGTATGGGGATTGTACTGTAGGGCTCCCCCAGATGTATCTACGGACTGAAACTATGACTTCAGCAGCCCAAATACTCGCTCTATGATATTTCTTGTTTGAATGCATGCCTTATTACAGTTTTCTTCAGTTGATATGTGTGTATTTCTGATGGGCGACATCAGCCATGGTTCCAGTTCATAACCTGCATCTCCCAGTAAATGACCCTGTGAGATATCACCCCTAAAAAACATCTCATACATTTGAGAGTTATGCCAGATATGTGAGTTGTGATACCTGCCTGGGTTGCCAGCACACACACATTCAGGATGACTCCCTTAGTATTACACATGACCTGGCAGTTAATGAAGTGGAAGCCCCTTCTATTTATGTACACCCTTCCCTGTTCCCCAGGTGTTGCTTTGATTTCTACATGTGTATAGTCTATGGCAGAACTCCTGCATAGTTGTGGCTCTGTTCTCAGGTGCACGGGGAAAATATATGTAGTCACTGGCATGTTGAAGCATAGCATTCAGGAACTGATGTAGGATCCTGGATGCTGATTCCTGTGACACCCCCATCATGTCCCCTGTTGGTCTCTGAAAGGTTCCTGTAGCTAATATTCTAAGCACTACACATACCTTGGTCTCCATCGGTAATGGTACCCCTGGGTTTGCCCTTGCTCTCAGTTAAGGACAACAGAGTTGTAGAGTTCCTTTAATGTCTCTCTATCCACCCTGTAGCACTCTATAATTTCCACCTCATGGAGACTGTGAAAAGTTAATTGGGGTCTAAACTCTCTTCTCCTTCTTTGCCGTGGTATATTAGCAGCAGCAGCATAGACTTGGGCCTATTACACACACAGATGAATAAGAGCAACAGCAGCACCTAACATTCTTTCCATGTAGACTAGTTTTTCATGGTTGTATCCCAATAGGTTTTGGAATTCCCAGGGAAAAGCAGCATTGAGTCTACACAATTGCTTTATAGCTTGTTGAATAGCTCCTCCATCTGGGATTGATTAGTATACATTTCAGCTGCTTATGCTGTAATTAGCATGCCATGATGTTTACCGGGTTTGCGAGACTCTACACACCATGTAGAGATGCTTACTGAATACAAAAGACTGTGTTTTTGCGGCATGCACATGGTTTTAAGAGACAGTATACACTTTATTGAATCTGCACCCAAGTATTTCTGCTTGCATTATTTGTTTCATTTTTTACAGCGAAGAAATTGAAACGCACCAAACCAAGCCCAGGTCTAATTTCTACGGATGCTTGCCGCTTTCTCACTCCCTGCATCCTCTGTATTAGTGTTTCCTGATTTCAGAAATATCTCATGTAATAGCTGTATCATTCTCTCTTGTATGTCAATTATCCTGATCCTACTCCTTTATTGATTTTTAAAATCATTTATCTTTTCTCCTTTTTTATTATGCATTCTCATTCCTGTATTCTGTGCATCTGTTACAGCAGCTCAGCTTTAATTGCTGTATTGTCTTCCTCCAGATTTTGCAGTTTCGCTTGTAGCCTTTCCACTTCTGTTTGTTGCTGTTCTACTGCTTGTTCCAAGAAGCTCACATTGTGGCCTACTGTGATTACCTTTTCAAGCAAATGCAAAATGCTCTTCATTGTTTGCAACTTTAAAAACAGCCATTTTTTCCTGCTCACTCATCTTTTCCTGTGGGATGTTTTTTTTTTTTTTCTTTCTTCTTGGCAAACCTGTTTTCATCCAAATTTCTGTGGGCCCTGTCCAGAGCTTTGGGCTCAGGTGTTCATCTTGGATGAGCTTTCTAGTGCCGTCTGTGGCAGTTTTACTTTGTGGAAACTGGAGATTTTACTGGTTTGGGATTCCCCATGTTAGGCCTTACACCTGGAGCAAGCCTCAAGCAAGGGCATAAGCCATTCCTGAATCACAGTAATGCAGTGCCCAAATTTAGGGTATGCATATGTATGTAGACTAAAAGTAATATCCCAAGACATTACATTCCTGAATCCAGCAATGCAGGAGCAAAAAACAACATCAGATATCTGAGTTCCTGAGTCCTATCCCACTGAAGGAAAACTCAATAATGCACTATGTCCAACACTGCACAATAACATCAGCCCTCTACAAGAGAGAGAGGGCTGACTTCTATCACAGGTTGTAGATTATTAGCATCTGAGGCCATGACAGAACCCATGCTAGACTTGCTACAAAGCATTGCTGGCAGAGAGCAAAAGCCAATACGTCACCAGACAGAAAGACAAGAAATGGTTCTGGTAAAAATCCCTGGGAGCAGAAGAAAGTTTGAAAGATAGTACTGTACTAAAAATTTTGAATGCCCATAGTGAATAATAGAAACTTCAAGCAGTCTTCCCCTAACTAGATTTGTCATAAGGCATCTATCAGGGCTACTGATGCCTTAAAGCAGTAGCATCACTAACAGCTGCAAACATGATTATATGAAACTTAACTAATGTGAAGGATGCAAGTGTTAAAGACCAGACTATTTCATCTCTACATCCCTACTACTACCAGCACAACCAAAACCATTTACTTCTAGGAGACCACTACAGAGATGGGAATAAAATTCTGCTCTCTAATCATGCGGCAGAAGATCTCCCATAATATGTATGAACAAAAATAAAGATTATGTCAGTATTTCATCCAAACAGTAGATGGCCATTCAGAGGAGGACTAATCAGAGCGAACAACTATTTCCACGAAAGAGTGCTTAATATGTCGAGGACCCTCTAAAGTAGGTTGAATATTTAAGATATTTTTTTCTGTAGGCCTTCATGCATTTCTTCCCCAAATCTTGTGTTATCATACTTGGAATGGCAAGTGTTCTCTGACCCACACATGAAATTTCTGTGTATAGATTAATGGGCAAATAAACTATCAAAAAGCCTAGTACTTGAACTCCACTAAAGCCATGTATGTAAAATGCTAAAAATCTATGGTACTCACTTACAGCTCCCTGAAATCTCAGCAGCAGTTGGGGGAACCACACACGTACATGGAACAGAATAAGGCACCCAGTGCAATAGATTCTACTGAAGATAAGCTGGTACAGTGAATATTCACATTTCTGTTATATTTTGATCTAAAAAGTACTCTTCAGTGGGAGGGCATGGGCAGATACTCAAGTAGTAACCGTTCCCTTCACCTCCCTCACACACAAAAAGGGTAGAAGAAAATGGAAAATGGAGGACTTCAAGGCAATGTGCTGTGCAAGATCAACACTCCCAAAGAAGTCATGACATGGAAAGCTAGACTGCAGCTCTTGGTGAAGATATGCACTGACAACCATATAGACATAGAACAGATGACTGCTGTTGGTACCTAACTAAAAAAAGAGGCAGCCATACACACGTGGAATACCCTGTTCCAGTTGTAGCCAAAGGCCTATAAAACTTGTGATGACAAATGATGATGTAGCTGGTTATCTAGTTGAAAGCATTTGCTTGGTCATTGGAACCGCTCTTTGTAGGAAGCAAAAGTAACAAATAGCTGGTCCACCCTTGCATCTTATTAGTCCCACTACTGGCAGAAATGCAAAGGGTGGTGGGCATTCAGAGTACAAAAGACACGTTCCTGACTCTTTTGGAAAAATGTGAGGTGAAGTAGCAGGCTGAATGAAAGTTTAGTCCATAGCTTACAAACAAAATGAGGATCCATTTTTAAGGGACACCTAATGTTCTCTAGGACTCCCAAGAGGGCTACACACTGATCAATAAATTGATTACAGATCTCCTAGTATGACAATAAAAATTTAAAAAAAAAGCCAATCAAATTAATCAGTTTGGGTAAAATTCAGTTACTGGCTAGTAAATATACTGTCTGGATGCCACCACAGAAGAAATTTGGAGAAAGTAACAGAAAATCAACGAAAAGGAGCAGGAAAAACTCAAGACAGGAAAGTACAGCTGTGTAAGTAAACTTACAATAACAGTAGATGTTTGAATGATCACTGCTGCAGTATTCTTAGCTATATTAGTTATATTCTGCCACTGATATAACAACTGTCCAGCTTCCAAACCTTCAGGGCTCCTTCTACTCATCAAAATTGTCAGGCAGCTTGAGCTGAGCTGACTAAAAGATAAGTTTGAGCACCAAGCCCTTCACAGCTTTCCTGTCAACAGAGGGGGGTGGGGTGGGGAAGGCTGAGTCCTGAAAGAAAAATGCCAAGAAGAACAAAAAATAAATAACCAGACCCTGGCATAAACAATATACCAAAACACAAGGGGAATGGAGGAAGGGAGTAGATACTGTAGCAGTAATCATTCAAGTATTTACTGTAGTGGTAAGTTTCGTTACACAACTGTACTATGCTCATCATATTGATCATTGCTGCAGTGAGTGGCCTTAGCTATATGGGTAGACTAACTTATCTTACAACATCTGGGAGTTGGAAGGAGAAGAGCCCAGGAAACCCTGGAAAATGGTCCTTGCAAAGACTGATCTAGACCTACAGATGGAGTCCTGTTTACAGTGCTTTGCCAAAGTATGTACAGAGGGCCAAACTTCAGCTTTTAGAATACTTCTAGAATCCAAACCCTTCCAAAAAGCCATAGATGACACCAAGGCCCGCGTAAATGGACTTTGACCCAGACTGGAAAACTTTTGCTGCTGTAAATATAATAAAAAAATAACCTTAGACAACCGTATGTAAATAGTCTGTTTTGATGCAGGTTGTCCCTTCTTCTTACCTTCACGAGACATGAACAATTGATCCAAAGGTATGAAAGACTTCATTCCATTAAGATAGTACCAGAGTTGTCTGCGGACATCCAAGTTATGAAGTATCCTTTCTCCCTCATGTTTGGGTTCAGGAAAGAAAATGGGAGATGGATAATTTGGCTTAAAGTAAACTTGGATATCACTTTAGGCATTAAAAAAGGATTCGTTCTCAAAGAAACCCTGTCTCTGTGGAAAATGAGATAGGGTTGACTCGGCATAAGAGTTGGCAACTCAGATACCCTTCTTGCAGAGGACACAGCAATCGGTAAAACTGTTTTCCTTGTTAATCCAGACAGGTTAGCTGGTTCAAATGGAGCAAGTGTTACTGTCTCTAACACAAAATTAAGATCCCAAGGAGGGGCCACCAGTTTTTTTTTTTGGAGGTCTCTTATGCAAATCCGTTTCAAAACTATTTTGAATGAGAATGCACTGAAAAAGGAGGATCTATGCGCAGACATGCTGAAATGGCTGATAAATTACCCCTGACAGAGGAGTAAGAAAGGACACAGGATAGTAACTCATACAAATATATCAAATCCAGAGAACAACAAGCCCTGAATGGGTGCTGGTTATGTTGCTGCCACCAATGAGAAAACTTTTGACATTTGCTAATATATGATTTTCTAGTAGCAGGCTTTCTTGTCTCTATTAGTACCTGCTGCACACCTTCAGTGCACAGGTGCCTGAAAGGAATTAAGACCATATCATCCAGGCAGTCAACTGAAGTTAATTGGTGTCATACTGGATCAAACACCATTGTTGTTGTGTGAGTAGATCCAGTCTGTGAGGAAGTTTCTGGTAATTTCCCCTTGTCATTTCCAAAAGAAGAGAGAACCATGGTTGCATGGGCCAGACTCACCACAATGATCCTGGGGGGGTTCCTTCTGAATCTTCAGAAGTACCGTGGATATTAGTGGGAAGGGTGGAAAACCATCCAAGAACATTCCTGTCCAAGGAAAACAATGGCATCATCTGGAAAATATCCTATGTAATCCCACTTCACAAAGGAGGCAGCTCTACTGAATTCTCCAATTATAGGCCAATAGCTATACTCTCTCCACTTGCAAAGATTATGGAAAAATGTATTCATAGACAACTCATGCACCACCTAATCCAAAATCGCCTTATGGCAGACACTCAGCATGGCTTCCGTCCTCATCACAGCACTACTTCAGCCCTCCTAGCCTTTACTAACACCATAAACCATAATCGCAACAATAATTATATATCCTCAGCCCTCTTTTGGATCTTTCCAAGGCATTCGATATGGTTGATCACCAACTTTTAATCCACACCCTGCAAACATTCTGTCTAGATACTGGAGCCCTCCAATGGTTTCAATCCTACCTGAATGGTCGACAGCAGGCTGTCCTCTGGCAGAACAAACTCTCTAACCTTCTACCTAACACCCTCGGAGTACCACAAGGCTCTATACTAGGGCCCTTGCTGTTCTCCATCTTCATTAACGACCTTTATACTGTCATCCCAAAAGTCAGCTGTATCCAATATGCTGATGACTCTACTCTGATTTGCTCAGCCACATCTCCAGTAGAGTTATGGTCAGCTACCCAGACCACCTTTAATACAATAGAAAACTGGCTTTCTGAACATCGCCTGATCCTAAATCCCAAAAAACTAAAATGCTGTTATTTTCACCAACACGTAGGTCTACCGCTTTCACCTTTACTATAAAATCAAATGATGGCACAATAATCTCCCTGACCCATCTACAAAACTATTAGGTGTCATCATAGACAATAATCTCAAATTTGACCTACATGTTAGCCAAACTATCAAAACCATCAATAAAAACTAGGGACACAATACAGAATAAAAGCCTTCCTAACCCGTTCAGCTAAAATTGCCATCGCTTGCTCTGACCTTCTTTCAACCCTTCTGTATGCATCCCCTCTACTCTCGAATTTGAACAAGACTGTCCTTAACAAACTCTCAATTTGCTACAACCACATTGCCAGGTTTGCCGCTGGGCTGCCTTTTAGGACACATCATTGCATCAATCTAAATCAGCTTGGTTGGCTTGAACTACCTAGCCTAATCCAGTATAACCAACTGATTATGGCCTATAAAATCCTCTGTAATCCGGACAATACTCCTGCACTTAAAAATATTATCACCCCTATAACAATCCTAGACCGCTTAGATCCTCTAACAAACTACTAATTCAGACTAGCAAAATTAATAACACAGCCGGTGATTCTCTCTTTGCAAACTCTGTAAGTAGATCCTGGAACTCTCTTCCAGCTGATATTACCTTACTTTCCACCTTAGGTCAATTTAAAACTAGACTCAAACAACATTTGTCACTTAACTGGCTATGTCAATGTATCAAGCCTGGCTAACTCGAATGTGTAAAAATCTGTTAACCAGTTTACTGTGTAATTTAATTTAATCCTGACTTGTGCTCAGGACTAACTGTAACCTGTGGAACTTGTTTAACTTGCTTACTTATGTAATCTCTGTAAATAGTCTGTTTGTAATATGTAATGCTGGTATTATGTAATGCTGTATCTGCTTACCCTTGGAGCTTTTCTCCCCGGACCTCCGCTGAAAATGGACATGCATCCAGTCGGACTATCCCGGTCAACAAATGTAAAATAAAAAATAAAAATAAAAAAATCTGTCTACCAGGCCTTCTTGCATAGAATCCTGAAGAAGAATCTTGACAAATTATTGTTCAGAGAGGAGGCAAATAGGTCTACCTGAGGAACTCCCTACAGGTGGATCAAATCTTGGAAACTCCCCCTAATCTTGTTTCCATTCATGTGGGTCTACCCTTGTCCTGCTTAGCTTGTCTGGCATACAATTGTGCTCTGACAGAGTGTAGGATGCTTGTAGAATAAGATTGTACTGTGAAGCTATATCCCAAGTTAACATGGCTAGTCTGCAGAAGGGGTATGGGTTCCCTCTTGTCTGATGATGTACCACAAGCCTGTGGTATTGTCTGTAACAACCTGAAGAGGTCCTGTGGACCAAAGATGATTCATAGAGTTGAGTGCCCTGATTGGGGCAAGCGTATATTTTATATTTATGTGCTTGTGTCTGTACTTGGTGTCCCACACACCTTGCACTTTTATCCCTCCTGAAACTGCTTATGAAGCAAAGTCTGAGGTATCTGTAGTGACTGACTGCTTTAGAACAGGGAGGAAGAATGGGAGTCCTAGTTTTAAGGATATCTGCTGTCTCCACCAAGTGATTTCTCTTCTGACAAACCCCAGCAGTGGGATCTGAAAAGACAAGGTATGTTGGTGGTGGGACCGAAGAGACTTTAGATACTAGTGAATCTTTCCATGTGGAGTTTTGCCATGGGCATCGTGAGAATTATAGAAGTCATGAGAGCCAAAGTCCTGCGATATTCCCTAACAGTAAATATGTAAATAGGACAAAAGAAGTCCACTTGCTACTCTAGTTCAATATTTATTGAGTCAATACACAAAGGTTTAGTGTTTTCATTCCTATAGTAGGAACTTCAAGGTACCAACTCACACTTGCCCACAAACTAATAAACCAACCACTAAAAGTCCCATCCCTGCAGAATCTACTCCAGCCCTACATAACCACGAGACCACTAAGATCCAGCTACAAAACCTCCTACAGGTCACAAGAGCCATTAACTCTGCTGGAGAAGCATTATTCTCCTGCACTATAGCCAAACTCTGGAACTCCCTCCCATCCTCAATTACCTCTGTAACTTCTTGCATCCACTTTAAATCCTTACTAAGATCACACTTCAAAACTTGCCAGATATGCCCTTGCAACCCCCCCTCTAATACCATCCACTCCCCCCCACCCACTACCTCTCTCAGCCCCCTATCAACAACCTACTCTTAGCAAGCTTGGCTACTCATGTTCCCAGCTACCTACCACATAATACTAACTTCTTGTAGCAACAACTGCTAATGGCTGTTATGCACCTCAAAAACAGATTGTATCAATTGTTCACTGATGAATCTCAACTACATTTTAACCATGTTTAGTATAAGTCACCATATTTTAAAATTGTACTATGCTCTACAGCTGTTTTACATCTGTTTTCTTCTTGTCTTGCGTCCCTAACTGGACTAATGTCTATATTTAAATGCTATGTTTTTTTAACTGTATAATGCAAATAATACTTAATGTGGAGCTTTTCTCCCCGGGCCTCTGCTGAAAACGGACCTGTGTCCAGTCAGACTCTCCCAGTCAACAAATGTAAATAAAATAAAATAAAATAAATAAATAAAAATAAAACAAAAGTTTAAATATTCAAATAAAACTAATGGGAATCAAGATAAAAATCACATGACTTTCTAAAATCACATTATAAAACAATGACAAATAAATAACATAATTCCTAACTTTTAAAACTGGTGCAAGAGAGCACCCATCATTTAGTCCAGGTGGGAACAAATGCATCCAAACAAATTTGCATTTTAATTCCTGTTGAGTAAGATGTTTGTCAATGATTTTTTCCGTGAACATCCTTTTTGACCTGTTGTAGTACCATAAACCCAAAAATATGTGTAGGTTAACACTAACATGCCTATACAAGGCATTAGTGGTTCTTTGCTTTCTTATATCCAGATTGTGTTCATATATGTGGTCCCTAAGTCTACAGGAGGTTTTTCCAATATAATATGAAAGACAGTTTTGACACTGTGCTAAATATACTACTCGAGAGTTAGTACAATAATAATACCCATCTATTTTATAACATTAATCCTTATTTTAAAGGTGTCAGTCTCAGCAATATACTTGCACTGAGGACAATGACCACATTTAAAGGTACCCCTCCTTCCCAAACAGCTAACAGATATCCTGTGTTCTGTTAGTTGTTTGAAGGACTTGTCTTTCCTGTAAATAATGGTTGGATTAGGTCTAAATTTTGCTAACATTGTAGGGTTGGAAATAATATTCCCTCACAGTGTCCGAAGTCAGAAGAAGAAACCCTAGAAATAGATCTAGATATATCTAGATATATTTTTACCTGTGGAAGGAAGTCTCTTTGAACTGAGGTGTCTAGTTGACATCCCAGAACACAATCTTGTTCAAGGAGTCAAGAAAGACTTTTGAATGTTCTCTTAGAATCCCAGCTTGTGTAAGAGATCTCTCAGCTAACAGAGAGAGAGAGATTCCCGGCACTTTCAGAAAGACTCTGCAAAGATAAGCAGGTCATCTAAATATGTAAAAATGTGGATATCATGCAGCCTGCAATGACCTATACATATAGCGTGACACTTTGTCAGTACTCTTGGTGCAGTGGAAAGTCCAAACGGTAAGGCAGAAAAGTGATAATGTGACTCAGACACACAAAACTTAAGAAACACCTGAAGTCTGGATGGATATGAAATGTGATAATAAGCACCTTTTAAATCTAGAGTTACCAGGAAATGAATGATGAAGACATCATTTAAAATTTGGGCACTGTCACAAACAGGTTTAGGAAAGAAAAATCCAGAACTGGTCTCCAAGGATTTCCTTTCTTTGGCACTAGAAACATCCCTGAATAAAACCCCTTTCCCTCCTGGGAAGAGGAAACTGGTTGTAACATTCCTTGGAACAGTCTGTGATGAATGACAGGTGGAAGCATAAGAGTCTGGTCTGGAGGATGAGGAATTACCCCCTGGAAAGGAGGAATTTCCTCTGAGTGCCATCTGTAACCTTGGTGAAGGATCATTTAGAGCCTATTTGTCTGAATCTATCTTTTGGCAAAGAGAAAAGTGGAGATTCAGATTTTCTGGAAGAAAAAAATGGGCTGCCAAGGTGGAAGGGGGAAGCAAAGTCTCTTAAATACTCACTCTGACTTATTAGACTGCCCTTGGTTGTGGAAGTTTCCAGAATTATTCTTGGAACCCCCCTTGTCATTTCTCTTAAACAACTGTTTACATTTTGTTGAGACAGTCTATTCTGTTTCAAACCCAAACTGGATGAGGAGTTAGAAAATCCCTTGCACAATTTAGAAAAGGAGGGCTGAAAAATCTTGCCCTGAATCAGCTTAACCTCTTTCATAATATTTTTGATCACCTCTGCAGTACAGAGGCGAAAGACTAAATGCCTATCCAAAGGAGAAGCTAAAATCTTATTTCTAACATCATCTTGGAGGTTCTGAGAACACAGCCATGCAAACCTCATTAATACAGTACAAGTGGCCATAGCTCTTGGAGAAGTATCACTAGAGTCATACACATACATATTGTATACAATTAGTAGTGACTTTTACAATATAATAAATTAAATTATTTGAAGACTTTTTTTCTCACAAGAAAAAAATGCAAACATTTCTCATGCTTTCATAGTTAGTCAGGACAAATCTTAATATATGGAGTCTGATGATTCAAAATTCTGAAATTCAAAGTTGCATAAGCATACACTTCTACCCCATACTTACCAATAATCTTACCATCCTTATCAGAAATAGCAGGCTTGAAATTAACTATTTTTTATCAGTAGAAGGATTAATTAAAACTATACATGCTGGGTCAGGTTTGGGAAGAGTGTATAAAAAATATTAAAAGACTGAGGAACTTTATACATTCTATCTGCATTTTAGGGGCTGCTGGCTGATTGTTAGGAAAATTGCAGGCTGTAACACACACATCTTCCAACACTGAAAGAACTGGAGGAATTGATGCAGGTTCTTGAAATGCCTTTCATAATAGCTCTTAATATTTTCTTATGGACTGAGGACCTCAGTGTTCTCCCACTGAAAATACTTGCACATTCTAAAAGTAGTCTCAGAGAAAGAGACCCGCCAGGGAAAGTAAGAAACTGAGCTCTTATTTGAGTTTGAATCAGAAATCTGAGGAGAAAACCCTATATTTTTCCCTTCATCTTCTTGCCCTGATTCAGAATCTTGAATCTCTTCGAAAACTGGCAAAGGAACTATTGGGAGCAAATAACTAGAGCAGGAAAGGTAAGAGAATGGGAAAACGCCAATAACTTATTTGGACTGTAGGCTACAGATTGCCTTCCATGCCAAGGACTGACATCAGAGTATAGGCAAAGAGAAATAAAAAAGGGGGGTCCTAAATGAAAACCAGCACTGGTAGAATTTTTGGTAGACTCTAGAACAGAAGTTGCCATTAAGAATGGAATAATTAGCACAGCATATAAAATATTGCATGATAACTATAAGAATCAATCAGAGGAGGATAGGAATGATTGGGAAGCAAAACTGGATAAGCAATTCACAAAGAAACAATGGGGGGATATACGTATGTCAACAAAATCTAGATGATTTATGATCTTTGCTGGAAGTGTTTACATAGGTATTTTTAGACTCCAAAGAATTTTTCCTCAAGTAGACAGATAATGTTGGAGGTGTGATGGGGGACTAAGAGGTAACTGGGAAAATATTTTCTGGGAGTGTAATGAGTTGTCAGATTTTAAAGATTCCCTGCAGACTGCTCTGTCAAAGATGCTGGATGAGCAGATTAGGGTAGCTGGGGAAATGATTTTTTTAAACTATGATACAGAATCGGAATTGCCTAGACATAGTAAGGCCTTGCTGACTCTAATTATGATGGCTGCCAAGAAAGCAATTACTAGAAAATGGAAATCAGTCTTAACCAACTTTACTAGAAGTAGTAGAGATAGTAACAGAAATAAAAGAACTGGAACTGGGAGGTTTAGAAAATGGAAGGAGCAAATTACAATGGAAATGTGGGATCAGTACATGCAGAGGAGGAACAAGGTTTAAAAAAAGGCAGGATTTGAATACGTTTTGTAATGGTTGTTTAACAATGACTGGATACATTAAAAAGTGATGTATAATGTTTGCAGCTAAAGTTGTGTCATTAAGGTTTGGAATGTATAATGTTTGCAACTGAGATTGTATTGCTATGGTTTATTTTCATTTATACAAATGTAACAGTGCCTATATCATATATGATAATTTAATAAAGATGTTTCTTGTTTAAAAAATCTTGAATCGCTTCAGGAAAGAAGGATGAGAAACATGCATTAAACCATGAGTCAGTCCACGTAAACTACTCCTGTCTAAGGAAATCTGAGGATGAGTAAATACATATTCAGTTTGTTTTACAGGAAAAATGGGACTAACAGTGATATTAATGGCAGTAGCAGCTTTGCCAGAAATGAGCACAATATTCTGACAAAACAGGGAAGCCTTTATTGTCATTCTCCCTGGAACGAAAAGAATGACTCTCTCTTGCCCACTGAGGAGACCCCGACAGCCACACAGGATGTGGCTAACCCCCCAGTCCATAATGACTTGTAGGTGGTACAGCAAACGGATTTGGGGTAAAAAAATGAGATACAACTAATGGCCACAGCAGAGTCACCCACCTGCGGATGAGGCAAACTGCTAACCTGCCATGATGGTAAAGACTATTTGCTGATCTTTTTCTTTTTGTGGCTAGAAGAATGGCCAAACATGGAACTGACAGACTGTTACACGGTCAAGCTGAAAACGGTGCCTCTTTCCAAGAGAAAACAAGTATTAAATGCAAATAAAGAAATCACTTTTTTCACAGACACAGTAAAAAGCACTTTAAAACACTTTACCAGCCCAATAAAGTAAAATAAACACAATTTCTCTACAGAAAAAAAGTGTATTTCAGTTACTTTAAACAATTTTTAAACTGACAGGAAAAAAACACTCCTGTTTAAATGTACAGTACAGTCTCTTGACAGTCCATTTAAACACAAACTCCTGGCTTTTAAACTACTTTTTATGAAGAAGAAAGCATTAGTAATAAGCAAAATTATTCAATGGAGGTTTTTTCCCCAAAATGGAACTCATCTGCCCAGAAAAAGGAACAGCACAAACTGACCGTCAATCCTTGAAAGCCTCATAGTGGCATACTCTTCAGCGACGGTAAAGCTATGAAGAGCTTGGTGCCCAAACTTGTCTTTTGGTGAGCTGAGCTTGAGCTGCCTGACAATTTGGGCATGTGGAATGTACCCTGAAGCATTGGAAGCTGGCCGGATGTTATATCCTTGGCAGGATATAATGTATGTAACTAAGGCTACTGTAGCAGTGATCAATATGATGAATATAGAATCTTGCAGCTGTTCAGCAAAAAGTAGTTCAAGATTTAATTTTGGTACAGGAGATAGCCTCCACTAATTTAGAGGAAAAATAAATCAAGTACACTCAGATGTGTTTAAAATAAATGAAATACTGAATGAATATTTAAAGTCAAATAGAAAAAAAGAGTAGTAGGAAATACAAGCAGCTTTAACTAGCTATTCAGATGACTCAATAAAACTGCAAAAATCAGATGTTGAAATGAAAAAAGGTCAAAATGTGCATGATGCTTCTTAAGAAGAGTTAGAAGACAGAGCACACAGAAAAAGCCTGAGATTTTCTTCTACTGTACTAGAGAAATTGGAAGGAACAGACTACGTTAATGTTATTAAAGTACAGATAAACAATTAGCTTGGTGTTCCACATCAGGATGTGTTAACTGAGATGGCACATTGCGTGTATGTTCCAAATCTGACCACAAGAAAGCAGCCAAGACCTATATCAGTAAAGATAGAATCAAACCAGCAGAAAGATGTGTTCCTGACAAAATTGCAGAAGAATGAAAAGAAGTTATGTACTTACCATAACATTCTATGTGAGTTGTTCATCTCGCCTTCATTCTTTACTGATGGGTTAGGAGCCGATCCCTCGGCTCCGAGTCGGCACCTACTGCAAAGCTCGAGTATTTCTAGTAGCTCGAGGCCAAGTCCCTATCCCATGATGCACCCTGAGTTACCTCAGATCTTGTTTGCTGCGTAAAATAATGCCATATGTCATTCTAAAACTCCATAAGAGAGAAAGTATAGAAGGGTTGAGTGGCCAGGAAGGATCTAGCATCTCGGTCTTCTGAAAGCCCAGGAGGGGATAGGAGGGAGGGACGTAAGAATGAAGGCGAGATGAACAACTCACATGGAATGTTATTGTAAGTACATAACTTCTTTATGTGAAGTTGTTCTATCTCGCAGTTCATTCTTTACTGATGGGTAGCGTCCCAAGCACCATCAACCTCGGGTGGCTCATGGAAGTATATTTCTCAGGACCGTAGATCCAAAGGAGGCCCTGTCAACTTTGTAATGAGTGATAAAGGTATGAGATTTTGACCAAGTGGCTGCTGCGCAAATGTTATCAATAGGAAGTCTGGCAGAAAAAAGCAGATGATGTAGAAACTGCTCTGGTTGAGTGAGCTTTAATTTTATGCTGCAAGGGCATATTGGCAGCTGAATAAGCAAAAGTGATACAATCAGATAACCATTTAGACAGAGTTGTTTTAGCCACTGGCATACCCTTCCTGGAATCTGAGAATGAAACAAAAAGCTGGTCTGATTTCCTGAAATCTTTTGTTCTATCCAAATAAAATCTGAGCTGTCTGTGAACATCAAGTTTGTGCAGCATGTATTCAAATTTTTGGAATGGTTGGGGAAGAAAAGTGGCAAATCAATAATTTGGGTGAGGTTAGTTTCAGTGCAAACTTTGGGTAAGAAAGAGGGGTTTGTTCGAAGTGAAACTCTGTTAGCATGAAAAATCAAATAAGGAGGCTTGATGGATAAGGCCTGAAGCTCTGACACTCTGCGGGCAGAAGTAATAGCCACTAAAAAGATGGTTTTCCGTGACAAAAATCTGAGGTCACATGAAGAAGCTGGTTCAAATGGCGGAAGAATTATGCGGGAAAGCATAAAATTTAGATTCCATGGAGAATACGGAGATTTCATAAGTGGTCTGATATGAAAAGTCCCTTTGAGAAAGGCTTTATATAATTTGTGTGACATAATATTCAATCTTTCAAATCCCAGATGAAAGTTAGAAATGGCAGCAAGTTGAACACGGACTGTAGCTACTGCAGCTCCTTTATTAAATATCATGGTTAAGAATTCTAGAATAGAGGCCATAGAGGCTTGGTAAGGATCAATATTGTGTTTAGAGGCCCATATAGAAAATGTTTCCATTTGTTGAGGTACAGCTTCCTCGTAGAGGATTTGTGAGAGGATAGGAGAATTTGCTTCGTCTCACTGGTAAGGTTATGGAACCTGGCTATGATGGGAATTGGAGCAGCCAAGCTGTCAGCTTCAGGGACTGCAGAGAGGGATGAAGTTCCCCTGACGAGTGCGTCAGAAGGTCTGGAACTGGGTCCAGAATCCAGGAGCCCTCCAAAAGATTAAGTTGAAGGAAGAGGAACCAAATCTGACAAGGCCAATAGGGAGCTATTAGAATGATGGTCCTTCCCAGGGATTTGGCTTTCTGTAATACCTTGGGTATCAACGGGATTGGTGGGAATGCATAGAGGAGACCCGGGGACAAATCGTGAATGAGTGAGTCCCTTGGGGCTTCTCCCGGAGGGGGGAATCAGGGCAAAATAGCTTCTGTATTTGGTGTTCATGTGAGTGGCAAAAAGGTTGCAGCAAGGTAGGCCCTATCTGCAGAATATCTTGTCCGCTATTTCCGTCTTGAGGGACCACTTGTGGGGCAACAAAATTGCTCTGCTCAACTTGTCTGCTATCACGCTGGATTTCCCCGGGATGTGCATTGCTAACAGAAAGCTCTGGGTGGAAACAGCCCACTGCCATACTCTGAGGGCCTCGCGACAAAGGGGGTATGATATGGTTCCTCCTTGTTTGTTCAAATACCAGACCACTGACATGTTGTCCGTCTGAATTGCAATCGTACCTAGAGGAAGAGAATCCAGGAAGTATTGCATCACCAAAAGTACTGCTCTCATCTCTAGGACATTGATATGCAGATGTGTCTTTGATCAGTCAATGTGCCTTGGGCTGTCTTTCCCTGAAAATGCCCCCTCTACCCCATCAGGGAAGCGTCCATGGTCACTGTGACCAATGGAGGGGGTAGCACAAATGGCCGTCCTATTGTAACATGAAGTGAGGTCAATCACCACTGAAAATCCTTTTTGCAGGAATTTGTGATCATTATCATGTGAGACATGGGGAGCTCTTGGTAAGACCATTGGGTGAACAACAGCCACTGTAGTATCCGCATGTGCATACGACCCAGTGGTATGGCTAGAATTGCTGCTGCCATCAAACCTAACAATTTCAGAACTTCTGATGCTGGTGCTTTGTTTTTGGATATTAGAATGCTGACATGCTGGCGAAGAAGTAAGACTCTTTCTGCTGGAAGTCTTAGTGTGGTAGAGGTGGTGGTGTCCAGTTCTGCTCCGATAAAGACAATATGCTGTGATGGCGACAAGGCAGATTTTTCTGAGTTTATTGTAATGTCCAGCTGATTGCAGAGTGACAGAGTGGACACCCTGGCCTGAATGAGTTGATGCCTGGTGGTGGCGGTAAGGAGCCAATCGTCTAGGTATGGAAACACCTGGAATTCTAAATGTCTCAGGTGAGCCGTGACCACTGCCATGCATTTGGTGAACACTCTGGGGCTGTAGTGAGAATAAGGGGCAGGGCTCAAAACTAGTAATGACTGGCTCCCAGCCAGAAGCGCAGATGATCCCTGGATGGCCTGGCCATTTTTATGTGGTAGCAGGCATCCTGAAGATCTATCGAGCACATCCAATTGTCTTTCCCTAAGAAGGGAAGTATTGACTGAAGCGTGACCATCTGAAACTTCTCTTTCTTTACAGATTTGTTTAGTAGCTGAGGTCCAGTATAGGTCTCCAGTCCCCTGTCTTCTTTGGAATTTAAAAAAGAATCTTGAGTAAATTCCAGATCCTGTGTGGTCTGCTGGGACTGGTTGGATGACTCTTTTTCTTAGCAACGTCTGGACCTCTACTGTTGCTAGTTCCCTGTAACTGGGTGGAACGTCCGGGATTTTCCTTGTCGGTGGAGTGGGTGTGGCGAACGGGATGAAGTATCCTCTGGAAATGATGCTTGTACCCAGTTGTCATTTGCTATTTTGAGCCAGGCGTCTGGGTACAAAGATAAGCGACCCTTGACTGCCTCCAGAGCAGGACAGTTGGGCCTCCTTTCAGGAGCACTGGTAGGGCTTCCCAAAGAAGTGATCTCTGTCGCCCTGGTGTTGCAGAGCCCCTCTGCCACCAGGGTGGCATCTTCCATTATTGCCCCCCTCCTCTGCCCCTGGAGGGGGGTTCACCACGTGTGTCCTGAAAGGCTCCTTGGGCTTTTTGGAACCACATTTTCCCTCCCCTTTGACCCTTGGGGTAGGGTCTAGTAGGGGTGGAAAAATGGACCCCGACGACAGACAGAGTCTTTCCGTCCTGCTCACACCTGGTTAAGGTTTCCTTGACTTTAGGCCTGAAAAGGGCCGAGCCATCAAAGGGGGTATTCACGAAGGATGACTTGAAGGGCTCCACGAAGGAACACAAAGTGTATCCAGGAGTGTCTTCTAAGAGCAAATCCTGTGCCTGCTGCCCTACTCTTTCCATCAGCTGCATATGAAATGAGGCACATGGATGAGCTCACTATAGAACTGAGGGTAGCAAGCTGAGCGCCAACTTTGTCTGTAGCTCCTGCAGCTACTGTACCCTGAGGAGTATCTCCCAGCTCTTTAAGGAGATCTTTTTGTAGTCTGGTAAAATGGGTTAAATAGTTAAGCGAACGAAGAGCAAAAGTCGCTGAACTAAACATGCACTTCCCATATCTATCCATGATCCTGGAGTCTCTGTTAGGAGGATGGATAGATGAGGAAGTTTCAGACATTTCCTTTTTGGTGGCTACAGCCACCACCATGACATCGACTGGCACACCTTTTGTCAAGAAGGATTTACCTAGGGGGCAGATATGAACTTATCAGGCCTCCTAGGGACAGGCTCCATAGTATCCGGAGACTCCCACACCCTTCGTGAGACCAGCAGCATAAGCTCATCAAAGGGCAGAGACACCCAAGAGGTGGAGGGCTGTGACTCGAAAGCCTTCAGGAGGACAGACTCGTCCTCAGTAGGGTTGGTGGACTGCCAGTCAACCCTCTGCCTAAGGATTTCCAGTATCTCAGCAAATGAGATATCCTCAGAGGGGGGACCGTGGGGACCATTCTGATTCATCCAAGTCAGTGCCAGATGTTAATGACTCCTGAGGAGAGTCCAAATGTTTCCACTTACACACTCTCTTTCTGGGAACTTCATCAGTGGGAGCTTCTGGAGAGGTCTGGGCTTCCTGAGGCTCTGGGTCTCTGCACTTAGCAAGGATCTGTGAGGCAGAAGCAGACACAGGCTCTTTAGGGGATGAAGAAGCTGGACCCGAAGTTGAGGATGTTTTGGGAGACATAACTTTCCTCACAGCTTCGAAGGCACCTCTGCAAAGGGACTGACGGATCCAAGGAAACCGTCGATACCCCCGGCACTGGGACAGGTTGCTCCGAGCCTGAGGTAGGAGCCAAGCTCATCCGAGCCGAAGCCCCAAGAGGCAAAGTCAGAACCGACAAATCAGTTTGACTATCCTCCCTGGACCTGACCAGAGAGTGTCGGCTCCTAGAGTCCTCGATCAGCGCTGAGGACATCAGAGTGAACGGAGCCGAAGACAGTGGAGCAGGCGTCGGCTCTGAAGGCTCCACAATCAGCAGGTCCAACTCCTCCGCCTCCACAGGACCAGTATGGCTTGGAGGAGGAAGAGATATAGCTACCATAAGGGTCTTCAGCTCTGAAGCCGCCTGGGTTGGAGTCGATAACAATTTGGCAAAGGCCGGTGCCTGTAAAAGCTTCTGCACCACCCGATCTACATCCAAATCAGATAGGCTTACAGAAGATTGTGATGATCGGACTGATGGTACCGACTGGTGTAGAGGAGATTTAGGAGTTTCGGATACCGGTTCCAAGACCGGGGTCCAGCTCCAAAATGAAAAGACAGTTGGCTCCGACACCTGTGGAGCCGATGTCACAGACTCTTTAGATTTTTTTGATTCTCCAGAAGTCTTGGAGGACTTTGAGGACTTACTAGATCCATCCTGGTCACTCAAAGCCTCCTGGAAAGAAGGTTTCAACAAACCCCTATCAATAAGCTTCCTTTTTCTCTCTTGGAGGACTCTAGAGGAAAAAGAATGACATATAGAACATGTTTCTTGTAAGTGCAAGGCACCCAAGCAGTAGACACAATTCACATGGCAGTCAGTAACCGACATATTTTGCCCACATTTAGGGCATTTTCTAAACCCTGTCTTAGGGTGTCTGTCTTTGTCAGCAGCCATGACAGAAGTGGACACACCCAACAACAGCACACACACACACACACACACACACACACACACACCTTTAACTAAGGCTAACTAACTACTCAAAAGCCTTCTAATAAAAAACAGGCTAAAGATAAGCACACTAGCCTAAAATTAAGGATAACAAGCACACACACACAAAATGATTAAACAGATAATCTGAACAGCAAGTAAACTGTAATAAAATACCATGCTGTGGAATAAATGTGACGAAAGGTCACTGAATAAACAGTTAATATACACTAAGTAATCACACTATACTATGCTAATAAGAAAAGTGACAAAAGGTCACTGAACAAGCATTTTTTTTAGTCAGAAATATTAAATAGGCCTTTCAGAAAAAATGAGGCCAAATATAAAGCTAAGAAAAGCACACAGGGAAGGGAAAACTACATAAAAGGCTTTAAGAGCCTATCTATCTTAATATCTAACTGTTTTAATGATAATCCAACAATAACATTTGAAAATAGAAAGGTAATAAAGTTTTTACCGGCCCGAGCTAGCAAGAACCTCCGATCAGTTGCAGCGGCAAACTAGATCTGAGGTAACTCATGGTGCATCATGGGACAGGGATTTGGACTTGAGCTACTAGAAATCCTCGAGCTTTGCAGTAGGTGCCGACTCAGAGCCGAGGGATCGGCTCTGAACCCTTCAGTAAAGAATGAACGGCAAGACAGAACAACTTCACATAAAGTATTAAAAAACTGGGCTCAGCAGAATGTCTCTGAAAAATGAATATCTGCTGTACAGCAGACAAAAGAAGCAAGTTTATCCCAGCAATTACAGAATGTTGAGAGGCAGCTGTAAGATTCTAGCTGCTGCATCCAACTTTCTTAAAATATTTTTTTTTCCTTGTGGATCAAATACATTTTTGGATGCAGAACAGGTTAAAGAGGAAATAAAAAGGTTTGCTCACCAAACATAAGGGGAGTATATCTGTTTCTCATTCTTCTGACAATAACAAAGTCCACAGACAGACTATGCCAGTGAAACCTTTCCAATGTTCCAAAGAAAAATGCTTGAGTGAAAAGACAAAATAGGAGTACTTTGGACTTGAACCAGAGACTGGTACTGAGAGATGGAGATGATCATGAAGAAGACTCACAACATGTTGAAATTACTGAATAAATGGAAGACTGTAAAACAACAATCCCTTTAGCTATAGGATCAGATGTAAACTGTGTCTTTCCAAGAAGTGTTTGAAAAAGACTGGAATTCTGTTGAATATGAAAAACAGGTAGCTGAATTGTAAAGCATATACCCAGCATTATGTCATTAATGTTTAGAAGGATACTGAAAGGACTGAAGAAGCAACTGTAAGTGAGAAGTTTTTTGTTCATATTAGTATTTGTATACAAATTCATGATGTAAATTGCCTATTACACTGTAAAGCAGTTAGGCAGTTATGCAGTCGTGGTACTTTACATGAGGGTTGGGAGAGTTTATCAGTGATGGCTGTGCATCTTAAAGATATTAAAGCAAGAAAGTATTTTTGTAAGTTCTAAGACATCCAGGCTTTACAATGTAAAAAGGTAAGAAGGGCTGGACAGAGGCAAGTTAAAGTTAATATAATATTGTGATCTTGTGCTGTTGGGATGGGGATATAAAGGTGTATCGATCACATCATATGCAGAATTAAGATAATAATTAATCTTGTTTTACAGAATTGGATATCTAGATTAATGTCCTTGGTTTAAACTATAGTAAAGGGTTTTCCTAAGCAAAATAGGCTTGAAAATAGCATAAAACAATGAAGAGCATGGTAAATTACAGCGCTATCCTGTATATAGATTCATAGGTAAATACTAGGCTAGCTGCCCTTACGGGCCACTTTAAGCCAAGCCAATTTCCCTTTTTTAGTTCATAGGTTCATAGGTTCATACTAGGCTATCTGCCCTAGGGCATTTATAAGCCTAGCCAGAATGTGTTTGGCTTTCGCCACCGATTTTAAATTTATTTTACTATGCCCTTTTTCAAGGTTAGTATATTGTGCCTCTGTCTAACAGTGACACAGAAGTGATACCCGGGGTAAACCTACGATCTCCCATCCACTCATCAAGATTCCTCTTGAAGAGAGTCAATGAGGGACTCTGCCTAACCTGGACTGGGATTTTATTCCAGAGTGAAGGGAGCCTCTGGGTTATGAATCTGTCCCTCCAGCATGTCCTATTTATTTCAGTGCTGAGGTTCAAGTCTCGAGCGTAGCTCGATGGGATTTGGATTTTCTGAGGTGCAGCATGTCCATTAATTCCGGGTTGGACATGGCTTTATATGTCAGGCACAGATCGCCTCTGAACAGGCGGTATGCCACTGAGTAGAGCTGGAGTTTCTTTAACCGGGCAGCATATGGCATCTGTTTGAGCCCTTTGATCCTCTTGGTGAGGTACTTTTGGGGTCTTTCCAGTTGCTGCAGGTGTCTGGTAAGGTACATCCCAAAAGGGGCATTGTACTCAATTATGGGCCTGATGAGGGATGAGTAAAGAGGCACGATGACCTCCCCTGATCTAGATGTGAATCCCTTCATAATTAGGTGGGCTATATAAAATGTTTTTCTAACCACTTTGGCCACGTGGTTGTCAAATGAGAGATTGCTATCAACTTGGGTCCCCAGGTCCCTAATTACTTCTTCTGTACTTAATGGATTACCACCTATGTGGTCATTTGTGGGCACTTTGTTTTTGCCAAAGGGGATGACTATACACTTTTTGGCATTTAGCTTGAGGCCATGGCTCTGGCACCAGTTGTCTGTTTCTATGAGGCCCTTTTGGAGGATGCTTGTGTCGGCTGGAGAGTCGATTATGACGCCCAGTTTGCATTCATCTGCGAACTTGGTCAGCCACAGTCCTTCCGTGTTGGCCTGTACCTCCGAGAAATATATACCGAACAAGAGAGGTCCCAGGACTGAGCCTTGTGGGACACCACTTGTAACTGGTTTGGAGTCTGACATGGCTCCAGCAATTCTAACCATGTGGGTTCTGTCCTTGAGCCAGTTTGCAATCCATCTAGTGACATAGGGGTTTATATTTAAGCTGGTGAGCTTATCTATAATGCCCGAGTGGGGTATTGTATGGAAGGCTTTTGCGAGGTCCAGGTAGGCTGTGTGGACCACCTTCCCCTCGTCAATGGCCTTGGTGACTGTTTCAAAGAAATCAACCAGGTTTAAGAGGCAGGATCTGCCCTTAACAAAGCCGAACTGGGTAGGATCCAGTGTTTGTAGGTCCCCAATATCTTTATTTATGAGGTCCATGATGATCCTTTCCATAGCTTTGCAGACCAAGCTAGTCAGGCTTATGGGGTGATAGTTTCCAGGATCCGTTGAGGCAGCACCTTTATGGAGAGGGACCACTGTTGCTGTACGCCACTCTTTGGGCACATATCCTGTAGTAAGGCTGAGATTGAACAGTAGTTTTATGTTTGGGTTTAGCTCTTCTTGGAGTTCATGTAGGACGCAGCCCGGGACACCATCTGGTCCCACTGATGGTGTGTTTTTTGCTTTGGAGAGGCGGCTCTTACCTGAGCATCTGAGATGTCAGGGGCAGCACTCTGCTGGGATAGATATTTGCCCTTTTGGTGGGGAGGGAGAAGTTTGTGCTGAACCTGTCAGCTAGGATGTTGGCAATGTCTGTGGGTTCGTGTATTTTTGTCATTTTGGACTAATTCTGAGCATATCTGGGAATTACCACCCAGGTCCCTAACATACCTAAAGAAAGCCTTGTGATTATCCTTCGTGTCCTGTGCAATTTTTCTCTCGAAGCTGGCCCTAGCCAATTTTATGTGTGCCCGTAGTTTTTGCTAATACTGATCAGTGATGCCTTCCCTTTTGGGATTTTGCTCTATCATTTAGTAGCTTCCTCCTTCTATTGTATAGTTTGTTTATGGCTGGGGTCCACCAGACAGGACGCCTGCCTTTGGAGGATTGGGTCTTGGTTTTATTTGGGATCGCATGATCCATGCATTCCTGAAGGTGTTCATAGAATGCGTTTATAAAGGATTCTGCGGTCTGGGCTGTATTTTCCACAGGCCGGGGCTTTGAAGGATTCCACCTCAGTTTTGAGGAGTGTGAAATTTGCTTTAGAGAAGTTTTTCACTGTGGTTTTCTGGGCAGGGGTGGGGTCGGGATGTGAATATCCAGTGAGATTAGTTTATGGTCTGATCTTACCAGTGAGGGATACACTTCTGGTCTGGAGCATAGAGTCCCCATGTTGGTGATGATCAGGTCCAGTATGTTTTCCCCTCTTTTGGGAGTGGTAACAAGTTGTTCCATAGCATTTGAGTTTATAAATTCTAGGAACCTTTGGGCTAGGGTGTTGGAGCTAGAGTAATGCTCCCAGTCTATGTTTGGGTAGTTGAAGTCGCCCAATATAATGGTGTTTGGAGAGACCTTCATATTTTCCAGTGTTCTCAGGAAGGCCGAGTGGGGTTCCTGGGTTTGGGAGGGTGGTCTGTAGCAGGCTATAAACTGGAAGGCAGTTTTACCCACTGTTAGTTGCACATTCTGATCCTTCGTGCTTTGCCACCAACCTGGAGGTGTGGGTATCTTTGATGAATATCGATACTCCCCCTCCTTTTGTGGTTCGGTCCAAGTTTTGGGGCCGAAAAGCATGGTATGAGGTATAACCTGGTAGTGCTGGGGTGCTCTCGAGAGCCCTGAACCAGGTTTCTGTTACTGCACAGATATCGATGTTCTCCCTGCTAAGGAGAGTTTCGAGTGCGTGCATCTTGAGGTTTAGACTTCTGGCGTTGAGTAGCATTACTCTTAGTTTCTTATCCCTTGTGATACCTATGGAGGTGGGTTTGTCTTTTGAGCATTGCCTAAAAAAGGCACTATGGGGGTAGCAAGAGCCTTTGCCAATATCCGAAAGCCCAGGGGTGACAGGAGCAAGCCGTCCCTAGTGAAGCATCGTGGCTTGTCGAGCATATCATCCCAAGCTGACAGGCATTGGATCCCCTTTGAATGACACCAGTACTTAAGCCAATTGTTGAAATTGATCATCTTGTCTTCATATTGTGGCATCATTCTTGGTGAGGGTAAGATGCTATTCAAGGTCAGGGTCATACCGGCCTGGGCTACATGCTCAGAGAGCTCCTTTATGTCTCTTTTCATGTAGTCCAGGGAGGTACGTCTCAGGTCATTCACACCAGCATGGACAATGACTGAGTCATATTTGTACTTGCCTTGGAGTGACCTGAGTGCTTGTGTTATGTGGCGGATCCTAGCGCCCGACAGGCTGCTCACCGTGACCCTCTCCTTGTTCAGCCTGGTGAGCGGGACGTCAGTGTGCCTGATGATAGAGTCACCTATTACAAGTGTATCAGGTGTGTTGTTTAGTCTTAAGGGCTGTGACTGTTTGGCACACTGGCTTTGTGAGATATGTGTTGCACGTGTTTTGTTTTGGGGTAGCGGCTGCTTGGGTGTCTGCTTTGGAGGTCTCTGCTGCTTGGCAGATCTTTATTTAGAGCCTCAGTATGTTTTTGTGTGATTATGTGTTTGGTTTGCTGTCGTGGTAGGTCTATGTGAGACTGGAATTGTAGTGAGTGTGGTTTCCTTCTCCTTCTGACTGGTTATGCCAGTACTGAGTTGAGAGAGCTTAGCCTCCAGTTTGGCTATATGGTTGCATCTCTCACATGTGTTGGAATTTGTTGGGAGGAGGAGAGGGTTGTCTGTGTACATGAGGCAGTTGTAACATTGCCTCAAGTTTCCCAGATTCACCAGCTGGACCGGAGAGGAGATTGACAACTGACCTTTGGACATGCTAGAATAATATTGGGAATTCCTTAATAATTGAAAACCAGGGCCAGTGGGGAGTGAGGATGTAGTGCTTTTAATTGTTAGTGCTGACTTATATAATTGCTTTAGTGAGCAAGTGCCAGGTAACTTAAGTGCAATGTGTTACAGGTAACTTAAATGCAAAAACAACAAACAGTAACTTTCTTTCAAGTGAAACAAGGAAATAAGTACAGTAAGCAATGCAGATATCACTAGTGATCCACAGAAGCGCTGAGAAGCCGCGTATTAGGTGGAATTAGCGTTCCAGGGAAATAACAAGCAAACAAACAACAAGCATATAAACAAAGCTAGATTCAGCAGGCCTGGATCTAGTCTATGCTACAGCAAACAAGGTGTACCAATTTCAGTAAGATACAGTTCAAATATTCAGGTACTATAAACCTTTAACCAGAAATTCCCAGCTCAGAAGGGCAGAGTCCAGCCTCTTCTCCCACAAGAGTGCAGACCACAAACCTTCTTAATGTAAAATAACTGGCCTGAAGCCCAAGTGCTTAAACCAGAACTAATACACTTTAAGAATAACAGACACTGGGCTCTCAATCAGCAGTTCCCAACTTAGAAGGATGAAAGCTACCTGTCCTGTAGTGATACATTGGCCTTACCCATACCATGGTCGATAACTATGTATTAAACCTAATAAGAATAATTGATATCACACCATTGATAATTATGCAAAGTCATTAACTATTTTTTTTTTGCATTATCTCAGGCTTTCAGGGGAGATAAGAAATCTACATGTGCAAGTAATTAATCACAGTGTGTTCTGAACTAAATTTACATTTTTCTCCAATACCAACTTGGAGATGAGAGATCTGCAGGGGCAAGCAATTAATCGTGAGAGATCTGAGCAGTGTCTGCAGAGTGAATTGTAAAATTAACATTTCAAGATACTGTGCCAAACAGTTCCATGCAAAATAAATCTAGTATAAATGGTGTGGAAGTTGTTCCCTAGTAGCTTTAGTACTTTAATGCTTTTAATATAAACAGTGTAGAATTTAGTTGACTTATTTAAAGATAGTGCAGTTTTTCTTAAGGTTAAAATGTAATGTTTACTGAGGGCATACATGCTGTTTTTCACATCTGGGAGAGGACTACATATAAGAAAAGAACAGAAAACAATTAGTGCAACTGAGAACATAGGCTACAACATGCTTTAGCATGTGCAGCCTTAATGTTAGATTAGGTTAATACTTATGGGTGCAACCACCAATATGAGGCAACTGCACCTATCAGGAGTAAGGAACTACCATGTTTTAACAATATAAATAGTTACATATGTTTATTATAAGTTAAAAGGGTGTGGGGGATACTGAAAACCTATTTAGATTTTGTTTGGGTGTTTTCACTGAAAAAGTAAAAAAGTTTTGAAAAATATGATGCAAGTTCAAATGCACATGAGAAGAATCAACTACATAAAAAAATCAGCCGTGAAAACATTAATGTGTGCATGTTAACATATGTTTAACAGAACCATTTGTTGGAGGTTGTCATAATACCAGTCTACCATAATTGGCTAATCCGCCCATACTATCATAGAATGTAAATGACCTTACACGAATGGACAAAAAGCAAACAGCAATGAATTATACAAAAAAGTGTTGAGTGTGCACAGCAATGTTGCAAGAGATACATTTGGAAATAAATGACTGTGAATTTGAAAAAAAATATACAGTTTCAGGAAGGATAATCAACAAAATATCACAGGCAAAGGAAAGGGGAAAGTAAAAATCCCAACTGCTACAAGAAAACCAGCAGTGACAGCAAAAGAGGGAAAAGCAATAATAGTAGATTTGTAGTAATAAGACGTTACTGGCAGGAAAGGAGGATTATGCTGGCATGTACTTTTATTCCACATAAAACTCCTATTATGAAGATTAAACCATAGTGGTCATGTTGTGAAGCAAGGATATGTTTAAAGAAAATTTTAGAGTTGGTTATAACCTCCTAAACATATGCAATATCAAACTATACAGTTTTTGATGCAAAAAGTGTTTTCACATTTCATTTTGTTGACAGGGACGCTCACCTGAATTCTTTCTCAGAGCTGAAAATCTCTGTCATGACATCATGACAGTCTGAACTCAGAATTCCTCAAAGCCTAAATTAGTGTATAGGCTACTGCATTAGAAGTTTTTTACATCCTAGAGAAACAAGTTGTCAACCAATTCTTCCAGGTGGAACACCTCACACTGTATATAAGGAGGCTGCTGCACTCGTGTGTGCTGTCCTTTGGATGAGATGCTAAACAGAGATCCCTTCTGCTTAAGTCGGTGGTAGCTCAGTTGGATGTAAAACATCCACCACCACCTATTGAAAAGAGTAAGAGTTTTTATTTATATACAAAAAGAACTCTTTATTTAAAACACATTTACAAAGTTACATATATATAGATATACAAATATATTTATACACATTCATAATTTCCTTTACAATCATACTAAAGTTTCATTCCTATTTGATTCCCACTACATTTTCCATAACCACCATCTGATTTTACTTAATATTGTTGCTAAAATCCATTAACCATTAAACATAATTTCATTTAATATTTCATTCCACATAACCCATATGGCATAAAATACATTTTATCTATTTTTTTAACATATTCTTTACTTCTCTTCTTACATCCATATTTAATCATATCCATGTTTATTTTATCTACTTCTTTTATATCTTCAAAAAATCTTCTTTACATAGTCTTCCCCATAACTTTTGTACTCTTTTACATTTCAAAAACACATTCCATACTTTCTTCTTCTTTACATTGTAAACATGTTTTAGCACTTTTCGCTTCATATAGCAAATTTCTTTTTACTGGTAATTTATTTATTATTAATCTCCACAAAAAAATCTTGAAATTCTACTTTCTGATTAAACAATGGGCTGGATTCAATAAAGCCTACACTAAGTGTACACTGTACTGAGGAACAGACAACACAGAAATAACACACAGCTTCTTCCTCCTAATTTTAGTTTTCCTACCGATATTTTTGCTTCTTAAATACTGACAGGGATTCATTATGGTTACCACAAAGTGTGGACTACATGTACACTTAGCGTAATCTTTCTGAGTGACTAGAAAACACAAAAATGAGATAAGAATTTTACCGAATACATGTTGTGTACACTAAGTGTACACTTAGTGTAGGCTTTATTGAATCCCGGGGAATGTGCTTCTTATTTTTATACCTCTATTTTTTCATGTTAGGTTTTCCCACAGTAATGTTTTATCATTACATTCTTATATCATACTTTTCTTTCTTTCTCTATATCATCAGTTTTTATTTTCCACAAAAATGTTTTATTGGTAACATTTTAGTTCTTCATTTACACACTCTTCTTGTCTTTTACCACACCACCAAATTTATCATAGTTAATATTTATACAGCTGTACTACTAATCTCTCATCTCTTTTATTTATCCACTTTAACACTTTGTACAACTTTAATGAAGCAGCATATACCACTAGGTTAATTGACCCTAAACCTCCTTCCTGTTTATTTGCATGCAAAACTCCTCTTTTTACGGGATTTAATCCAGAAGCCCATATAAATGGAAAAATATCTGCAATAATTCCTTTTCAAATACTCTCGGCAACATAAACATACTTGCTGAGTATACTATATTCCCATCAGTACTGAATGTATCAAATAAGCTTTTTTTCTGAATGGTAATTTATATGTTCTCCAGAAAAGACAGTTTTGTTTTATTTCTTCTATCATTTCCCATTGAATTGTATTACATCTTCATTCCCAGAATGTATACCTAACCCAAAAACTTCATTCATTGTAAAATATATACCCTTATCTTTACTACACCACCGAAACCTTTAATTTTCTTTTTATTCAATGCCATCCCTATCCCTTCTAGACACTCATTTGTGCAAATTATTACTTCTTTTATCCAATGTTTTTCAATAATAATAATGCTATCTGCATATGTCAACAGAACTGAAATTCTTAACCATTTGGGTGTTATATACCCCGCCTTCTTCATTTTGTATAGTAATACTATCACATTCATAACTAATGCAAAGACTATACAACTCATTGGACATCTCTGTCTTACACCACTCTTCATATGTACCTCTTGGCTTAACCAGCTATTTACAAGTACTTTTATTTTATTATTACTATATACTGATATACATAATTTCCTAACTTACTAATTTACATTATATTCTTTCATTATTACTCATAAGATTTCATGTTCAGTTCTATCAATTGCCTTATTAAGGTATCCTATCATGATTTTCACTTCTTTTCTATTCATAATATCATCCACAATTTCTCTATCAATTAACTATCATTACTAATTTTAACAACTCTTCCCTTTTATACTGTATATACTATCTTCCATACTATTTGCCATTTTAATTTCAAATCTCTTTTGTATTATTTTCATAAAAATCTTATAATTATTATCCAGGTCTCCATTTTTTTGTCTTCTATCATCCTTCTTCCATATGAATTTGAGTATTCCATAACACAGTTAACCATTCATTCACAATCGTGATATATATATATATATATATATATATATATATATATATCTATACATATATATTTTTGCTAGTTCTTTATTTTTTTACATTTCATTACATATTCCATGCAACCAAATCTATATTTACTTGTTCTAACACTTTATCTAGCTCATTTAAAGAAATCTCCTTTTCCAACTCTTTATTCTTTTTTTAACTTTTTAACTTTCTGTGTTTCTCTCACTACATACTTTTTAAAAACATTCCTTGCACATACTGTACTATATTATTCATAATCTTTTCCTGAGTTCTTTCTCTTTCTCCTTTTACATTTTCTATTTCTGTCATTACACTAACATCTTCCTTTACTAATCTGCTTAAGTAAGTTGATACTACTTCTCTTTTTCCTTGTAAAAACATCTTTTCTTATATAACAATTATATATTTTCTTGATTTCTTTCATGTAATTCTTTTTTTTTTGTCAAAGTACTTTCTATCATTATGTTCTAAATCTTCCAATGCATTAGTATATTTCGATTATATTTCTCTTTCTCTACTTTTCTTACATCATAGTGACATTGTAAAAAACATTTTTTAAATATTTTCCTTAAATATCATCCACCATTCAAATCAATCTTTATAAAATGTTCACAAAATAATTCATAACGGTATTACTCGTCTCTTTCCTTCTTTGTTCCCATGCTTTCTCGCTTATCCTTTATATTCCTTTGCTTATTCTTATATATTCATTGTTTTCCTTTATCACTAGCCATATTGCAAGATGAAGCTTTGTTTCAACTACCCCCTTCTCCTATAACTAAACCTTCTGATACTATAAAATAATCTATTTCAGTTCTATACATACCCTTTATTAAGTCCAAGAATTTTTGTCCCATAGTTTTAATTTACCATATCTTATAACGTCTAACATTTTCTTATTTCATTTCCTTTCTTTTTACGTGTGCCTCTTAAATCAGAATTAAATTCTGCTGTTATTATAACATTCACATTTATCACTACATAGTCTAAAATCTGAAAAAAATAAGCTTTCCCTTTCTTTACAATTAATATAAGCATATAATGTTAAAATTATATGTTTGTTCTTTCCATTTTAAATACAGTGGTGAATCTTCCTATTTTGCTACAGTTAAATTTAATATCTTTACTGTAGTTCTACAGAATACAGCTACTCCAGAACATCTCTCATTCCTCAAAATCCAGATTATCTTTCCTTTTCATGGTTTCTCTGCTTGTAATCATTCTTTATTTGTTAAAATTACGGTGTCTTCTAATTATATCTACATCACATGCATTACACCATTCCAAAATCCCTTCTTCCTATATTCTTAATACTATTCACATTTGTAGAAAGTACTATAAAGTTTTTATGTTCCCGTTTCCTTTGATATATATGGTTTCATAAATTCGTAGCTAATTACTAGGCTAGCTTTCTTAATAGGCCTTTCTAAGCCTGGCCAATTTCCCTCTCAAAGGTGAGGGTCAAACACTGTACCTTGTGTTTGTGAGTCAAACACTTTAACCATTATATCACCCCACAATCATTAGCTGTTTATATTCTTTGTCATCCTTTTCATTTCTTTTTTCTTTAATAACTACCCCTTTTATGTTTTTTCTGTCATTTACCCTTCTACCAATAGAATTCTTTTTTCTTTTACCACCTCAGAATGTATGTCTTTTTCATCACTTATTTCAGAACTATCTTCTATGTCCATTATTTTTTCATCTATTTTTTTCTTCTAATTCTACTACTTTTAAAATGATTTCTCTTTGTTAATTTTCTTCTCTTTCTTCTTTTTTCTTACTTTTACTTTCATTTTTGCAATCCACCCATAAATTTCCAACTGTGTTACATTTATAGAATTTCAGCTCACATTGTTTTGCATCATGTCCCATTTCCCCACATATATAACATATTCTTTTATCACAGCTACTTGTCAAATGTTCGTATTTTCCACAAAAAAATGTCTTGGGTTGTCCCCAGTACTTTATGATATCCCTATTCCACTCCACATTTATCATGCTTGACTTATGTATACCAGTTTTTCTCTTTCTATTTTTTAACACATTATAAATCACATATACCAGCCCATAAACCAATTTTATCATAATTTTTTTACAATGTCCAGTACTTCTTCACATAAAGTGTTCAAATTTCCTTTCAAAGTCTCTCTTTCCACCTCTGTTCAAAACTGTACATGAATTTTCTTTTTTGTTTCCCAGTTAAATGCTTCTATTACATAAAGATTCTATGGGTTACAATCTTTCTTTTTTCATATTCTCCAAGAAAATTTGCCATTGAAAAACAGTCTCAAATATATCACAAAATGATTTTTTGTTAATAAGAATAAATGCTCTTACCTCATGCACATTTACACCCAAAGGAACTATTAAATTGTCCCGCACTTTATACCTGTACATCTCTTTGTCTTCTTTACTTTGAATATTATTCAAATACTTCTATTCTTCATTTTCTTCTGCCTTCTTTTCTGCTCCTCCTATTTTGCCACATTTTACTTTCTCTGCATATGATCTGCATCCTCCTTTTGTATTTTCTACATAATGTCTCCCCCCAAGGAAACATCTCTTCCATTTTCTGGCTCACCATGCATCATTTATCTACATAAATCAACCCACAACCATCCTGACTGAAGCGTTGTAATTATCTATTCATCATTTCCTCAGAATCCTGCACACATTTTCTGATCTCGATATTTGCTTTCTCCTCCATTTCTCTCAAAATTCCATTATGTCTTTTCTCCAGCTGCCTCCCTGTTTCTATAGGCTGCCTCTGTGCCTAAAATGAAATAGGAAGTGATCCTGAAAATAGATCCCAGTCACAGCTATGAAGAGTAAGGGAAGTTCTCCAATCCCCTGACAACATACCTCCACTAGTAGTACAAATGCCACCTTTGGTCTTCCCTGAAAAGAGGCCCCTAGGCTTGTGGGACTAGCCCGGTCAACAAAGAATAAATAAATAAATAAATAAATAAATAAATAACTATACAATTATTACCAAGGCACTGACTTGAAAGGACTTCCAAGATGGCTGCACACTGAGTAACAGCTTAATTCTCACTCTCACAGTGTGAAAATAAAATCTTAGCAGAGAAAGCCAGTGGAGTTTTGTGTTTCTGGGTAAATTTCAGTAACTGGCTAATAGGTGCACTGCCTGTATGCCAGGGAAAAAAAAAGAAATACAGAGGACCTGAAGGAAAATCAGCTACAAAAGGTATGGAAAAAAGCATGGATTGGGAAAAGTACTGCAGCTGTTCAGCAACAAGCAGTGCAAGCTCCAAACATGATTTCCAGTAACCTGGAGGAAAACATAAGACAACTGCATACAGACCTGGTTAAAATAAATGAAACACTGATGGGAGTCAATCAACTCAAAAAACAAAAGGGTGGAAAAATAGAAGAAGTTTTAAACATATATTCAGTTGAGGTGATAAAACTGCAAAAATCAGAGGGTGAAATGAAGAAAAGGCTTTCTGAACATAAACAGCAAAATGGAGGAAATAGTGCCCAAAACACGACTGTAAATCCAAAAAGAAGCACTCGGATAGTCATTTCCACCACAAACCACAGGACCAGCAATGTTGCACAAAACTTTAACACTGACATACACCAGTACGTTTTCATCAGTAGTATGATAGACTTCATCAGATAACATGTACAAAAGCATTACTCAATATATACCCTCACCAATTAAGCACATAATGAGTTAATGAATGAATGAAAAGATTTAATAACTTAATGAATGAATGAAGAGATGTATAACATAAAATAAATCAAGTAGGGGAGCACATTCTGTCAAACTACCTATGCATAAATTACTTAATTAAAACCTTTTTTAATGTTTAAAATACTTTAAATTATTTTTTAGAATTCTTCTGTAGTAAAAATTCCTACATAAATAACTTATTAGGTACATTAAATGTTGTATTTAAACACAAAACATAAAATTAAAAGAAGACCATAAACTATAAATCTATCAAATAAATCCAGCTAGTGAAACCATTAATAAATAGTGAATATAAAAACAATACCTTAAAATAGTAAAATTCATGTTAAAACAATACTTTGGGGTTTGAACCAACCTGAAAAACAAACTTCAACATTAATCCACAATAATTTGGCTGATCTTAATTTTAAAACCGGGGCCAGAGAGACCATATCATTCAAGCCAGGCCATTTATTTGCTTCTAAAATTAGCTGTCAAGCCACCTCTCTGTATTCCAATATGGTCTCCCATGGACCCCCTCTAACATCTATTGGCACATCATCTAATACAAAAAATAAATATGTAGCAGATTTACATATTAGTGTGTGCTTGTAAAGTGCATTTCTCTGATTACCTTTTTTTAATGTCGTAGACATGTTCATATACCCTTTTCCTTAAATTTCTTTCCATTACGTAGGCAAAATGGATATATGAATATGGAAGGTTAGCATAATGATTAAGGTGTTTACCTTATAGACACAAGGTGCAGCGTTTGAGGCTTAAAATAGCCCACAAAGGCAGTTAGCCTAGTATTACCCTAACCTATAAGAGTACAAGAAGGCCTCATAATAATATTAAGCACCACTACTTTCATCTCTTATCAGATTAAGTTTAAGACAATTATAAGCCATCCAAGGAAAGATGTTTTCTAAGCACTCCTGCACTGCAGTAAGGTCAAACTCTCACTGAGAGGGCTGCCATATCCACCTCCAATTGTATTAGCTTTTAGAACAGCTGCATACAAATGTCTGTACTCATCCACCTTAAATATAATGGCAAATTCAGGAATAAACCTCTCTGATAGAATTCATGTATTAATGAACTGTATAACACAATTAGGAAAATAATGAAAAATTTAAAGAAATCCTCATCCACCTACCTCAAAATAACAATGAAAAATAGCAGCAAGGAATGTACAAGCACTACTAGAACATGTAAAGCAGAGAATGCTTTTAAGGTCATTACAGATACCAAAGTAAACTACAAATCTTTTTTCCACTATGTTAGGAAATTAAAGAATACTGTTCAACAATGCACTGAGCTCATCCATAATATTATCACACATTCCAAACCCAGGGATATAGCTAATATATTAGCAGAAAAATTTAGTGCTGACTTTACCCCACCTACATACATTATTGCATCCACTATCCCTGAAAAACTAGTTTCCCTTGTAATCACATTGGAACCTTATATACCACTGGCTGGGTTCCTTGGATGAGCCATTCCACCATTCAGTGCCTAACCTATCACTGCAAAGAATGGGGGAATAAAATGGCCTCAAACTTATTGAGATTACAGGGCTGATGATCCACTACTGTCAGCAGATATTGAAATGAATATCTGGACCTTAATAAGGGGTAGTGGATATGGTGGTTGTAGTTGATGTTCTAGAGACCAAATGTACACTTGATGATCAAAAATGAAAATTTAGCTGATCACATCTGCCTTTTAACAGCCTTAGCACTGTCTCCTCCTACTAATGACACTGAGCTCATGCAGGAGACAAGTATGGCCAGTAAAGCAGTCAGCTGCAGTTCCAGATGATGAGATTTAAGAAATGTTACTCTCTTTTGAAGCACAGCAGGACTAAATCTATGAAAGAAAGGCACTCTTAGTGGTTTGCTGACTACAGAAAGACGCCTAGAATGAATGTCCTGAAGCACCATTTGGTGACTGCAGACCCACTCATCAGAAGAGGAAGTTGTTGAACAGGACATTAAAAACTGAAAATTATGACTTGAATGTCTAAACGATTTATGTACAAGCCCAAGTTCTGTTCTACAACCGGAAAGCTCTACAAGAAATATAAAGGGTCTGCTTGCTTCACATACCAACATCATGTAACTGATGTTATCAGGTGCAATACTGACTAGAACTGCACAAAATCTGAAGCTGGATACCAATTTTCATTAGCGGGAAGAAACTACAGAATATAAACCTGCTGACAGAGACACTAGGGAGCAAGATAAATGAGTAGATGAGACCTGTTTTGCTTAAAAACTGAATTAGTAGGCTATACTAAATACTGTACTACAATATTTGATATTAACGTACTATAAAAGTAACATGTTTCAATATTTAAATAAAAAAGGAACTAAGGGAGTTGTTATCTAATATGCACATAGCATATAATGCTAAAGGCAGAATCATTTTCATAATTATGCAAAAATTCTGATGTACACCAACTTTTTCCAGGGTGTTCATTAGTACATAAAATTAAGAACAGTTATAACTTACATGGCACAATTACAATTTTAACCAAAATACTTATCACATACTTCATCTAAGAAACACAAGCCAACTGCTTGTACAGTGGAAGACGGTACATGGTTAATGATCTCATCTCTGACCTAAATAAAGTTCGTGATGAAGTGAGACCTATAATGCCTGTGGGACTGACTATGTATCAGGTGTTTTTATTAAGCAAACAAAGACGACTTTACTTAGTTATTTACTTATTCCATATAGAGAAGCAGTATTTAATTACATTTTCTGCATGACTTTTAGTCGGAGCAGACGTTATATGCAACCAGAAAAGAATTAATGAATGGAAAAAGAGCTTCTGCAACTCTATAATTGATTTGTCTGAAAATTCAGAGATGGCATAACAGATATTTTAGATTTTGGTAAAATGATGGACAGGCCACTGAGAGCCTCCAGTTCTAATATTTGTTGATGCATAGATCTTTAAGCCACTGCAGGTGAAAAACTAAATAAACTAGACATTATGTACATGTTGTGAAAATAATTCTGATCTCTGGCAGAAACTTTTAAAATCAGAACACCAGAAGTACAATAAAGAATGGCGTGTTGCTACAGTTGAATATTAATTTCTGTGCTCTGCAATAAAATGAAGATGGCAGAAATCCTTTTTTGAACCAAGGATCTTGGTATTACCAGGTGAGGAACTGATTCATGCACTTTAGGGAGAAACTGTTGCGCCAGGAGCAGTTGCACATGGGTCAGTCAGATACACATCTGATCTGGTGATAGCCCTTAGCAAAAAGTGAGCGATTTACCAGACTTTACCTTTGATATATCCTTACATCTCTAACACTGTTAAAGTTCCTGTGCCTATTTTATTCATATGAACAAATCATATTTAGATTTTGTGTTCCCTTAAGGTTTAAGTATTTCTGTGGGTTTCCTTCATTAGTTTGTGTGCCCTAACATCTGAAGCACAGAGGTGTTTTTATCTTTGTCTCTTTTTCTGTAAGTCTGAGCAAGGTCAAACTACTTGCAAGCATCCCACTGGAACTCTGCAGTACTCCCAGCAGTTCCTTTAAAGGTATCTGCCATCCATAGCTCTCAATGAATCAGAAACAAATCTCAACAGAATCAGGGACAGTCAGGGACACTTAAAATATTGGTACTATTTAACATGAGACACTGAAAGAATAAGAAAATGTGAATTAAATAAGTCTGAAATTATTTTAATTATTTATTAAGGGTAATCCACCACCTTTTTATCAAAAGTCATCAGTTTTAGGAGGGATTAAGAGGGACATAACCAACATTTGAGTCAAAATCAGGGACAGTTGACAGGTATGCTGCCATTTACAATTGCACCCTCTAGATTCCTTTCTGTAAGCACAAATACAATTGAAATATTATCTAAATGTTATTTAGATAAATGTCTTGAAAAATCACAGTTTACTTGTTTCAGTGTTAAGAAAATAAACTGCTGCAACATCCAAACTATAAAACCATGATTCGGGGGACAAATAAATGGAGGCAACAGGAATGGATCACCCACCTTTGAATATCAAAGCATATTGATTTGATGCTTGCAATGGGGCACTCCAAATTAGACAAATAAAAGTAAGCCTTGATTTTTCAAGTAAAATTAAATGAATACATTTCATATCATCTCTTTCATGAACATTCCCCCCAAATGTCATCTTTAAAGGCAAAAAAAAACACACCTCTACAAATAACTTCTACAAATTCCCAAGTAATTAACACTTAGGATACTATAATCTGACATACCATAGTTTTTAGCAACAGCTTAATACCAAAATGAGAATTATGCACATCTCTGGTACCACTGAATAAGATGCACCCAATAACAAAAACTGGCAAAAGTAAAATTTTTCTTTCCATATTCAGGAATCACAAAGTGGGAATGATTTTCCAATGATTTTTATTTTAATTAATTTGAGTTGGTGGGTACACTAGATCACAAAGACACATTTCACGTATGACCTCTGGATGCTCAGAATACAAAGAAAAAAGTTCAGTTTGATACTTGGGGGGTGGGGGCATACATTAAGTAATGTTTGTGCTAACTTAGATCACTTTTTAAAATTTCCGTAACTGATTTTTATTTTCATTCTTGCATAACATTCTATAAATGACTGTACGAATTTCTGATGCACATATTATTTCAATGGTTTATTTTTGCTTCTGCTATGTGAGTCTGAGAGATGCTCACATGAAATTTACTTTGGTGATAACACCCATTCAAAACAACAAAGCAACATACAATGTGATGGCAAAGATTGACGCAGACTTTTCTACTGAGGGGGGCAAGACCCTTCCTCCTCAACAGCAGCAACAGTGAAGTGAGAAATGCTCTGAAAAAACACAGTGTTCTCACACAAATGGCATTTTTGCCACAATGTGACTGACAAAGATATTTCTGTTATAGTACTCCTCAAGGAAACAATAGTACAGCCCAAATCTGCAGTAGGCTTTTAATATTCAAGTTGCTTATGTTTTCAGGCCAAAACTAAGAAAGCACCCACATTTATGCTCTACATAAAAAGCCTCAAAAGTAATTTCCTGAATGAGTACACCTTAAGCCAAAAAAGAACAATGTTTAAAACTGTCTACACAAATAAATATACACAAAATAAAACTATATTAATTCCATGGGGGAGTGATGCACCCTATTATCTAACATGATATTCAAATAGTTCACCACCTACTAAGTAAGGTTGCTGTAAGGTCAACTCCTTCCTTATGCCAGTGACAGTTATTCACAGAAATCAGTACAATTAATAAATATGTTTCTGATAATGAACAATAATGTCTGCACACAACTGACCTTAGAGATGAATGTAAGGCTTTTAAGATTATGGGTGACAGAGAGATTAGGCAACTTGAAACTGCAGTTTTGGTGACATACCCAAAGCAACAAGCATTACATGTATTCTTTGAGAGAGAGAGAGAGAGAGAGACACACACACACACACACACACACACACACACACACACACACACACACACGCGCGCACACACACGCACAAAAACACTGTTTCCTAGAGAACACAAAATGGCTAACGGAAAAATATATCTGTAGAAACAAAATAAATGAAAAACTGCATTATTTTGCACATGCAACACAGACTATTTTCTAGAACTCACTGATATCCCTGTTTCCAAAACATACACCCACACAAATGTGCTCTGAACACATTTCTAAACAGACAATCTCATTTTTTGGAGAACACAGTGTTGAGAACATTATTTTAATGAAGGACAGCGACAACATGCGCTACATTACAGTCATATTTAAATAATGTAAAAATGAATTGTGCAAAACTGGTATGCATTACTAACAATATGAATTTTATAACAAGTACATATATGATTCAATAAACATTTACATACAAGGGTGTTAAAAGTATCAAAATTATTTTGCCATAAAGATATACTAAAGCATCAATTATATGTTAAAATATTCACAATAGAAATGTGAAATTGACTGAAGAAGTGTGTGCCTCAAGTTTTTATAACCTGAAATAACATGTAGAAAATAAATCAGACTATACAAAACTGTCCAAATTATTGGTATTCAGTAAGCTTTCTAGTTGATTTGTAAAATGCACTCTCATGTTGTATAGCCTATCTTGCACAGCAAAAGGAAATTAATTCTTCAGTTTAGTTAATAACTGTTTCATACATACCATAACAGCCAATAACCACTGTCACTTTTGCAAGAATATAAGATACAACAAAATACCATTATGAAACTGTGTTGTCAATATAGTCTATCCTAATAACAGCATGATTTTAAGGTATACACTGAATAAGAGAAGATGCCAATATGTTTTGTAAGTGAACCATTTTCTGGTAGGAACTTACTTGCAACTACATAAGGTGGGCCGAACTCATTTCAGATTAAACTATATAATTTCACTGTGATGTTTTTTCTTGTTTTCCAAAAAAGATGTGTTAAGCGCACAGTGAATGCTCAGATAAACAAAAAAGCTTGCACTCTTAGAAAATCAACAGACTGCCTTTCATTAACCTCAGAAGTGCGCTTCAGCACCTAAGTCAGCTGAATTAAACGTTTTGAAGAAAGCTATGTCTTTGTAATGATTTATAGATTGTACTTACTATAATGCAAAAAAATAATCTAAAACTATACATGTTCAAGTTCTGTAAAGGACTGAATGCTTCATTTGCTTACTTCTTAAAAAGAATAGGTGCCTGATGAAATTCCGATGGCCTTTACTGGGATCTTCAGAAGAGCAGTGAAAGTGCAAAAGTAGGGGAATGTAGATTAAGTCCAAGGCTGAGGAATCTTGGGGCATTCCCCCTACACTCAAGTTATAATAACCTTACAGTTAGTATGTGTAAATGGCAATGCCTTCATGTCAGGGGAAGGAGGGGTATACAACCCCCTAGATTTTTACTTCTTGGACTCACAGGCTTGAGTCTCACTCTTCTAATAGGAATTTGAAAAGAAGAATGTGTCTTGGCTAATGAGCACAGTGCCACTGAACAGTAAGCTTTGTTACACTCAATGTAAATATAGACAGTAAGGTGATATAAATCAGTTCTTTGTGTGGAACAGCTAGTGAAAAAAAATATTCTCAAAGTGCTAATGACCAAGGTTCAACTCTGAATGTCAGTATGCAGGTATCTGTGCAACTGCAGAGTATTCCAGATTATGTCATGGCAGGAGAGTGTTTTAAACCACTTAATCTTTCCATGTGTTCTCTACTGGCTATAATAAATAACCTCTTAGCCTACCAAAGCCACTGTAATACATCACCTGGCAGACATGCTCTAGAACAGCATGCATCAAGCAGCAGTGCTATCTTGAAGGAGCACTGATCTCATTAACCTACAGCTTTATTGGCCTCCAGGCTATTTCTAACAGCAAGCCACTGATTGCATGATGTTTCTGCTGCACTGTGCCAAACAATGTCATATCTGCATGGCACATTTTTTTTCTCATTAGCCATTAGTCTAATCCATTATGTGTGATAATTCTACATTTCTTCACAGTATATCATGATAGTTGTTATTTTTGGATAGAGTAGAGTTGTTTGTGTTCAAAAGATTTCACATTAGCTACACAAAATCTTTTTACTTTACAAATAAACATTTTTGGTATTTTTATTTCATAAGGAATAAGCATAAAACAACTACGGCAATTTAAATCATAACTAACACAAAACATACAGCTGCTTTAGTAACAATTCATTCATTTTTCTTCTTCAGTTATCCACTTAACTATATTCAGGGTTATAAGGAGACAGTGACTTTCCTTGCACTCAGGATGCTTGGCAAAAAAATTAATTCTGAAACATTTGCCTGTCTATCAAAGGACACAAATATACTCAAGGCACTCAGAACTACACTTTGGGGAACTGCTAATTTACCTATGACATGTTCCGGGAAGTGTGAGGAAACCACAACAGACAGTGAAAGCCCATACAGACACTGGGAGAACAGGCACACCCTTACCAAAAACAAAACTCAAGAACCACAGGTTCATAGGTGTTACAAGGCTATCGGCCCAACAGCCATTTTAGGTCTAGCTAAATATACCCCTAATTTACCAAAATATTGCTTACATGTGTTAATACCCCTAAGAATTTTACTGTTAATAATTTAGGTTTGTACACATCAAGCCTTCACAGGCTGCCCTTGTCCTTTACAGATATAGCTACCAAACCAGAGGTAAATTAGTAATTTGCTATCCATTGGTCCAAGTTACATTTGAATAGGTTTATAGATGAGGTTTGCTTCATCATAACAGGAACAGGCAAGCAAAAACTGAGGGTGATGTTACTCAATGCTAGAAGTCTAAATCTCAAAATGTACTCACTGGAGGCACTCCTTAAAATGGAGAACATCGATATCTGTGCAGTGACTGACATCTGGTTCAAGGCTCCAGAGAGCATCCCTGCACTACCAGGCTATAACTCATACCACACTTTTCGGCCATGTAATCTGGACCGGATCACCAAAGGCGGAGGTGTGTCCATATTCATTAAGGATATCCACACCTTCAGGCTAGTTGCTCAGCATAATGCAGCCGAGGTTATCCAAGTGCAACTAACTCTGGGCAAAACTGCAATCCAAATTGTAGCTTGCTACAGATCACCCACCATGCCCCAGGATTCCCACTCCTCTTTTCTTGATGTACTGGAAAATATTAGGGTTCAACCAAACACCCTAATAATGGCCGATTTCAACTACCCCACCATTAACTGGGAAAACTAATCATGTACCAACTCCTTCGCTCAATGCTTTCTGGAATTCATAAACTTCAATGCCCTGGATCAACTTATCCACACCCCGACCAGGGGCAACAATATCCTAGATCTAGTCATTACCAATATGAGTGACCGGTGTTCCACACCTGAAGTCAACGCCTCATTGATCAGATCCGACCATAAGCTAATTACCCTAGATATCCACATCCTGCCTCCAACCCCCATTAAGGAAACCATGGTAAAAAATTTCTCCAAAGCCAACTCCATGCTTCTTAAGACAGAAGTGAAGCACTTACATGAGTGCATGGATCGCGCTATCCTCCAAAAAAAGGAAGCCAATCTGGTGGTCCCCTGCCATAAACAAACTGTACAACAGAAGGAAGAAACTCTTGCAAAAGAGAGTAAAATCCCACAAGTGGAAGAGCTCCCTGGTCAGCCTCAGTAAGAAGCTGCGATCCCTGATAAAATCCTCCAAAGCTAGTTACGAAAACAAAATCGCCACTGATTCTAAAGACAACCACAAAGCATTTTATAGCTATGTCAAGAATCTCAATGGCAACACTCAGATCTGCTCTGAGTTACACAATGGCACTAAATATACAGACCCAACTGATACTGCCAACATCCTGGCAGATAGGTTCAGTACTAACTTTACCTCCCTCTTACCCCCTAAAGAGCCCATCTCTATACCTGAAGAATGCAAAGTTCCTGTAATCATGGCTGCACAGGTAAAAACCACACTATCCAAAGCCAAGAACACAGCATTTATGGGACCAGACAACATCCCAGGCTGTGTTCTACACGAACTACAGAAAAAACTGGCACCCCACTTAAGTACCATGTTCAATCATAGCCTCACCTGGATGGCGCACAGCAATGGTTATCCCACTACACAAGGGGGAAGCCACCACGGACCCCGGGAACTACCACCCATTAGCCTGACAAGCCTGGTCTGCAAGGCCATGTAACATATCATCATGGAACTTATAAACAAAGACATTGGTAATCTCCAAACTCTGGATCCCACCCAGTTTGGGTTTGTAAAAGGCAAATCATGTCTCCTAAACCTGATAGACTTCTTTGAAGCAGTCACCAAAGCCGTAGACAAGGGTAAGGTGGTTCACACAGCCTATCTAGATCTTGCCAAGGCTTTTGACACCATTCCCCACTCTGGAATTATAGATAAACTCACTAAACTAGGTATAAATCCCTATGTCACAAGATGGGTTGCCAACTGGCTCACTGACAGAACCCACACTGTGAAAGTAGCGCACTCCAAATCTGACTTCAGACCAGTGACAAGTGGAGTACTACAGGGTTCAGTCCTGGGTCCTCTCCTGTTTGGTATCTACTTCTCTGAAGTACAGGCTAACACAGAAGGTCTTTGGCTAACAAAGTTCGCAGATGACTGCAAACTAGGAGCCATAATTTAAACTCCTAACGATGTGGACATCCTACAAAAGGGCCTCACTGAGACAGATACCTGGTGTCAATGGCATGGCCTCAAGCTCATGCCAAAAAGTGCATTGTCATTCCCTTTTGTAAAAACTCTGTGCCCATGAACTACAACATAGGCGGTAGTATACTTAACACTGAAAGTGTGATAAGAGACCTTGGGACACAGGTGGACAGTAGTCTCTCCTTTGATAATCACATCGCCACAGTAGTCAGGAAATCCTTCTACGTGGCACACCTCATCACAAAAGGTTTCTCATCCAGAAAAAAAGAGGTCATTGCTCCCCTCTACTTATCACTCATTAGACCCTTTATAGAGTACAATGCCCCTTTTGGTATGTACCTCACAAGACATCTACAACAACTGGAAAGGCTGCAGAAATACCTCACAAAAGAGGATTACTGGCCTCAAACAGATGCCCTATGCAGACTGCCTCAAAAAACTCCAGATTTACTCCGTCGCATATCGCCTACTCAGATGTGATCTTTGCCTAACATACAAAGCTATGTCAAACCCCGAGCTGTTGGACATGCTCCACTTAAAGAAATCCCAATCCCTCCGAGCTACACGCTCTAGGGACCTAAACCTTGTCACCACAATAAACAGGACATGCCGGAGGGATAGATTCCTGTCCCAGAGACTTCCCATACTCTGGAATAAACTAGCTATCTATATCAAACAAAGCCCCTCATTAGCACTCTTCAAGAAAAATCTTGATGACTGGATGGGAAATAGGAAATTCACCCCGGGGATCACCTCTGTGGCTCTGCTCAACAGTGGCATAGGAAAATAATTTTCTTGGGTGGCAAAAGCCAGGGTACCTTTTTGGCTGGGCTTGTATAGGCTCCAGGGCCGATAGCCTAGTACCTACCTATGAACCTATGGATGGGAAGCCTGTTCCAGGGAAGGAGTAATCTTTGAAACATATACCTGTCCCTTCAATAAGTCCTGTTTATGTAGCAGATGAGGGTTAAGTCCTTAGGTTGGGTATTTCTGATGCTGTTTGTTTTGAGGATGTGCAATTGATCCACCAGTGTGAGATCAGGGGTGCCTTTTAGGCTATGCATAGGTTCATAGGTTGGTACTAGGCTATCAGCCCTAGGGCCTATACAAGCCTAGCCATAACAATTCCCTGGCTATTTCTCCCCACACTATTTACTTCCCTGGACCCCTGTCTAGCAGGGCGACTGACTTGATCCCCGGGGTCAATTTCCTTTCTCCCATCCAATCGTCAAGGTTCCTTTTGAAGAGGGCCAAAGAGGCACTCTGCTTGACATGTATGGGCAATCTATTCCAGAGTCTGGGGAGTCTCTTAGTCAGGAACCTATCCCTCCAGCATGTTTTGTTTATTGTGATGACAAGGTTTAGATCCCTGGAGCGTGTGGCTCTGAGGGATTGGGATTTCTTTAAGTGTAGCATGTCCAACAGCTCTGGGTTTGACATGGCCTTGTATGTTAAGCAGAGATCGCCTCTGAGTACACGATATGCGACAGAGTATAGCTGGAGTTTTTTAAGGCGGTCAGCGTAGGGCATCTGCTTTAGGCCTGTGATTCTTTTAGTGAGGTATTTCTGTGGCGTTTCCAGTTGTTGCAGATGTCTTGAGAGGTACATACCAAACGGGGTGTTGTATTCTATAATGGGTCTAATGAGGGATGAGTACAGTGGGACAATGACCTATTTTTTTCTGGATGAAAAGCCCTTAGTGATGAGGTGTGCCACATAGAAGGATTTCCTGACTGTTGTAGCGATGTGGTTATTGAATGTGAGACTACTGTCCACCTGTGTCTCTAAGTCTCTTATCACACTTTCAGTGTTTAGTGTACTGCCACCTATATGGTAATTCACGGGTACATGTTTTTTCCCAAAGGGGATAACTATACATTTCTTGGCACTGAGCTTGAGCCCATGGCTCTGACACCAAGCATCTGTTTCTGTAAGGCCCTTTTGTAGAGTATCCACATAATCTGGGGATTCAGTAATGGCTCCCAGTTTGCAGTCATCTGCGAACTTTGTTAGCCAGAGTTCTTTAGTGTTGGCCTGTACTTCAGAGAAGTAGATGCCAACCAAGAGCGGTCCCAGGACTGAACCCTGAGGTACTCCACTTGTCACTTGTCTGGAGCTGGATTTGGAGTCGGCTACTTTTACAGTGTGGGTTCTATCAGTAAGCCAGTTAGCAACCCAATGGGTGATGTAGGGATTAATGCCCAGCTTAGTAAGTTTATCTATGATTCCACAGTGGGGGATGGTGTCAAAGGCCTTGGCAAGGTCTAGATAGGCTGTGTGGACCACCTTAGCTTTGTTCATGGCTCTGGAGACTGATTCGAAGAAGTCAATCAAGTTCAGGAGACAAAATCGGCCCTTCACCAACCCAAACTGGGTGGGGTCCAGTGTTTGAAGGTTGCCAATGTCTTTGTTTATAAGTTCCATGATAATACGCTCCATGGCCTTGCAGATAAGGCTCGTCAGACTGATGGGACGGTAGTTTCCGGGATCCAAGGTGGATCCCCCTTGTGCAGTGGGATAACTGTAGCTCTGCGCCACTCAGTGGGCACAAAACCTGAGGTGAGATCACATCGCAGCAGACAGAGTACAGGGATAGGGCTTTAAGATAGCCTGTACTGGATTTGTTTACTAAATGGATTCTTTTTCAGAGACACCTCTGTGGTTTCTCAATCTGTTGCAATTGCGTATATGCCAAAGGGTTCATTGTACTCAATGACTGGTCTGATGAGAGCCGAGTACAGCAAAACAATGGCCTCCCTGGACCTGGATGCTATGCTTTTACTTGCAAATGGTGGTCAAAAGTCAGGTTACGGTCAGTATATGCCTTCCCACATCCCTAAATAATGGATATACTTTTAGGTATGTATTATCAATGTGGTAATTTCCAGGGGTGGCAGTCTTTCCAAAGGATACTATTACACATTTTTTCATATTGAGCTTTAGCCAGTGGCCCTGGCACCACTTGTTGGTCTGTGACAGTTCATCTTGAAGGTTATCAGTGTCTTCAAGGGATTCAGTGACCATGCCTAGTTTGCATTCATCTGCAAAGTTTGTCAGCCAGAGAGAGACATTTGACATTTCCCTGACTTTACAGAAGAATATGCTAAAAAAGGAAAGGCTCAAGTATAAATCCCTGTGGGACTCTGATAATGACTTGTCTCCTTTGTGGAGGTGGATTCCCCTATCCTAATTTCTTGTGTCCTATCAGTGAGCCAGCTGGCTATCCATCAGAAGACATATGGGTTTATTCCTAATTTTTTAAGTTTATCTATAATGCCCAAGTGAGGTATTGTGCCAAAAGGTTTACTATCATTATTTCAAATGACACTCGGTCGACCGCACTATGTTTGACAACGGAAAGTTGAACACTGCAATGTCGAACTTTAAAAGCAAGCCTAGGAATTATTTTTAACATGGGTCGAAATAGGGGTTCACTGCTATTGCCGAACTACAAACCTCGCCCCTATCTCGACCCATGTTAAAACCCGTTCCTAGGCTTGCTTTTAAAGTTCGACATTGCCGTGTTCGACTTTCCGTTGTCGAACATAGTGTGGTCGACCAAGTGTCATTCGAAATAATGATAGTAAACTGTGCCAAACACCTTAGTCGCATTGAGGTAGGCAGTGTGCATGGCTTTGCCCTCATCTATCCATTTAATGATCTTCTCAAAGAAGTGCAGTGTCTGTAGGTTTCCTATGTCAGTCTTTATAAAATTCTTGATGATTCTTTCCATGGTCTTGTGTATGAGACTAATCAGATTTATGGATCTGTAGCTCCCTAGGAATGCGGAATGCCCCCCTTGTGTAGAGGGATAACTACTGCAGTCTTCCATTCATTTGGTTTGAAGTCTGTCTGAAAGCTTATGGTTAAATAGAGATTCTAGCAACCCTGTCAGGTCATGCTTCATGCTATTCAGGAGGCATCCTGGGATATTATCAGGCTCCATCTAAATAGTGTCTTTGGCCCTAGCTTGGTCAGGACCTGCTCCTTCCTAATAGTTAGTGGAGAAATGGTGGAAGGTATTTCCTTTGGGGAAATTGGGGTGATGGGAGGAGTAAAAATTGGAGTTAAATTTATTGGCCAGCAGACTCGCTGTATAGTTCTGCAAATCATTGGGTGTTGCCTTTAAGACTGCAGATATAACTGAAGAAAGCCTTATGGCTGTGCTTAGCTTGTGATGCTAGTTCTATTGCAAATATGGCTTTGATGTTCTTGACTAGTCCCCTGAGTTGCTTGCTCAGATTGATGAAGGTTTTTACCTTAATGGGAAACCCTTCTTGTTTTGGACATGATTTTCTATCTTTTGTTACGCAACCTATTTATATTGGGACTCCACCAGAGTGGCTTGTTTTTGGAGATTATCCTATAGGTTCATATGTTCATAGATGTTTACTAGGCTAACAACCACAAGGGTCTTTTTAAGCCTAGCCATGCATCCCAAATCTCTGACAAGTTCTGAAACCCTTAATAAGTGTAAGCATGGGCCTAGGAGATGAACCATTTACAGGTTACCAGTTTGCATTACAGGCATAGGTGCCAAACAAGGGATGAATTTCTGTTTTCCCATCCAGTTGTCCAAGTTGCACTTGAATTGTGTTAGGGAGGAATGCTACTTCACTGTTCCACAGACTGGGAAGTCTCTGGGATACATACCTATCTCTCCAACAGTTCCTATTTATATCACAGCCAAGGTTTAAGTCTTTAGAATGGGTCATTCTGGTACTGTTTGCTTTGTGGATATGCAGGAGGTCCATCGGAGTGGGATCTAACAATGCTGTGTATGCAAGGCATAAATCTCCCCTTAAAAGATTGTAGGAGACAGAATACAGGGATAGGGCCTTAAGGCGATCTGCATAGGGCATATTACTTACCCCATGTATTCATTTAGTGAGGAACCTCTGTGGGCATTCTAGTTGTTGGATATGCCTGGTTAGGTACATACCAAAGGGAACACTGTACTTAAAGATAGGTCTGATGAATGCCGAATACAATGGAACAATGTCTTCCTTGGATTTAGATTCCATACCTTTGTTTATAAGTTGAGCAACATAGAATGACTTCCTCACCACTGTAGACACAAGATGATCAAAGGCTAGATTACTGTTTATGTGTGTCCCTAAGTCCCTGACTACTGGGTCAACTCTAAGGGATGTGTTGTCAATATGATAGTTACCAAGGATGGATGACTTCCCAAAGGATACTATTATGCATTTCTGAGCATCAAGTTTTAGTCCATGGCTCTGACACCAGTTGTCTGTCTGCGTCAGCCCCTCCTGGAGGACATTTGTGTCAGTGTGAGATTCAATGACAGCTCCTAATTTGCAATCATCTGCATATTTAGTCAGCCAGAGACCACTGACATTGGCCTTGACTTCTGAGAAGTAAATGCCAAAAAGGAGTGGTCCAAGGACTGATCCCTGAGGGACTCCTCTTGTGATTGGCCTCTTTGTAGAGGTGGACTCCCCAATTCTAACTTCCTGGGTCCTGTCTGTGGGGCCAGTTGTCTATCCACTGGGTGACACATGGGTTTGTACCTAACCTCTTGGGTTTGTCAATAATGCCCGAGTGGGGTATTGTGTCAAATGCCTTGGCCAGGTCAAGGTAGGCAGTGCAAACGATTTTGTCCTCATCCATTGCTTTGGTGACCTTCTCAAAGAAGTCCACCAGGTTGAGTAGGCATGATCTGCCCTTGATGAAATCAAACTGGGTTGAGTCCAGTGTCTGGAGGTTTACTATATCTCTATTGATCATCTCCATAATAATTCTTTCCATGGCTTTACATATAAGACTACTAAGACTTATAGTTTCCAAGGTCTGTAGATGGCTCACCTTTGTGCAGAGGGATGACTGTTGCCTTTCTCCATTCCTGATGCATGAAGCCTGTTTGGAGGCTACAGTTAAATAGTAATTCCAGAGGTCCTGATAGGTCATGTTTCATGCTATTTAGAAGGCATGCTGGGATATTGTCTGGGCCCACTGACACAGTGTTCTTGGTCTTAGAGAGAGCATTAAAGGGTCTACTTCACGATGGCGAAAGCCGACAATATTGAAGCTGATATTGTCGGCACCACAACATCGAAAGCACAGAACATCATGCAGGTAAACGGAAATCTCCGTAGGGGGAAGATTTCTGTTTACCTCAATGTAATGCGGTCTCAGAGTTGGAATATTTAAGTAGGGAGGGTGTGGCCCTGCCTATGCTAGTTAGATTTTATTTTTGTTTGTTTTTGGTTTTTTAAGCGTTATTCGATGTTTTACTACATCGATCACTAGACTTCGACCTTTAGTGATTCGATGTAGTAAGATTTTGATAACTTGATATAGAAGCGCATTAAGGACCTGTTCTCTAGTGATAGTAGGGGGAGTTATATTTGATGACATTTCCTGAGGGAAGGTTGAAGGGGAGAGAGGAGTAAAGTTGGAGCCAGGAGGTTTGCTATCTCTTCCAGCTTAGTATAGGTGGCTCCATTTACAATGAGCTCTGCACACAATTGTGTATTGCCTTTGAGGCTGCGGACATAGCTAAAGAATGCTTTGTGGTTGTCCTTGGCCTGGGAGGCCAAACATACCTCAAATTTGGCTTTGGTAGACTTTATTTGTCCTCTGAGTTGTTTGTTTAGTTTGATGTGAGTGCTTTTATTCTGCTGGGTGTTGCACCTCCTAATTTTTGCCATGATTTTCTTCCTCCTGTTATACATCCGACTGATTTTGTGATTCCACCAGGGTGGCTTGTTTTTGAGTTAGTTCTGTCCTTCTTCCTGGTGGGTACAGCTGCCTCTGTACAGCTATTCACATACTTGTACAGGGTTTCTGTGAACAGTTCTGCATAGCTAGAAGTGTTCTCAGGGTTTGTGGACGCTTGAAATGTTGCCAGGTTCTCACTTAATAGCAGGAGATTAGCCTTAGAATAGTTCCTGAATATTCCAGGTTTAGCTGGTGGTCCAGGTATGCTTATTTTGGGTAGGAACAGGTAATTCTATGCGGCTATTTACATGCTTATACAGTGCTTCTGTGAACAATTCCACAAGGGCAGCTATGTACTAAGGGCTTGCGAGTGCTTCGAATTTTGCTAGCTTGTCACTTAGTAGGAGGTACTTAGCCTTGGAATAGTTTTTAAATGTTCCTGGGTTATCTGGGGTCCACAGCTTAATATTTATTTCAAAGGAGATAGCTTTGTGGTCCAACTTGATCAATACGAACTTTACACTAGGAGACTGTGTCTTCCCCCCCATGTTTGCATGGACTGGGTCAAGGATATTTGTGCCCTTGGTGGGTGTGTGGACTAGCTGTTCATGGATATTTGCGTTAAAAGTCCAGAAATCTCTGGGCCTGCATGCTTGAGGTTGTAAATGATTCTCAGTTAATGTTGGGGTAGTTAAAGCTGTCCAGAAATACTGTGTTGGGTTCAATGGGAAGTGCCTCTATTACATTCAAGTACATGGTATGGGCTTCCTGGGTCATGGAAGGGGACCTATAGCTTGCAAGTATATGGTATGGTATGGGACATTATTTATGGTATGTTGGATGTGGAGAAGCTGAAGTGTGTCATACTGTTTGACATTCCTTGAGGTGTATGTTCATATTTGATGTAAACTGAGAATCTTCCGCCATTAGACCCCACATGTGCCGTAGCTGGTCGGAATGTGTATAAGGCATTATTGCCTTGCAATGCTGCGGTGCTCTCTGCAGCTTTAAACCAAGTCTCAGTACCTCTATCTGTTTTCTCCAGGATGAGGAGAGCTTGCGACTTTCATAGATTCATAGGCAAGTACTAGTCTAGACTGCCCTTGTCAGATATAGTAAACCTTGCCAATCTCCCTTTCAAAGGCGAGAATCAAACTCTGTACCTTGTGTCAGCAAGGTTAATACCTTAATCACTGTGCCAACTCCAATCCCCCATGTCATTGTTTAGACTCCTGGGATTACACAGTAACACTTTTAGATTGTTCTGAGTTGGATTAGCAATATTTGTTTATCAGGATGCTATTTCCTAAAAAAAGCACTATGGGCTGGACATTTTAGCCAATATTAGAAAACCTAGAGGGTAGAGCCGCTGACAATCCTTGGCAAAGCAGCATGGTCTGTTTACCAGATCCTCCCAAGCAGACAAATATTGTAACCCCTTGGAGTGACACCAAAAATTAATCCAATTATTAAAGTCAATTGTCTTCTGTTGGTACTGTGACAACATATCTGGAGAAGGTAGAATGCCGCTCATACTGGTCTAGGATGCTCTATCATATCTCTTGTCATATAGTGCAGGGTGGTATCTCTCAGGTCATTTGCACCCACATGGACTATGCTGGAGTTATACTGGCACTTGTGGAGTAATGGCTTGAGTGCATGCATGATCTGGTGGATCCTGGTCCCTGACAGGCAGTTGACTGTGATTTTCTCCTTGTTCAGCCTGATGAGTGGGACATCTGTGTATCTCATCTGTTGTTGTCTGATGTTTTTCTCATCTCACTGCTTTCTCCAAGTTCTGGTTCATAGCCACCCCTTCTCTTGTTCTCCTAACATAATCCTATTGTAAGCATCCTAGCCCTGTCAATCCTGTTTATTCCCTCCCTCCTCCTCTTCAGACCTTACTTATTCCTGCCCTGAGCTGCGGCATCATTTTTAAATACTAAAAACCTCTGCCTGACTACACTGTTTCTCTCTGTCCCAAGGGCCTCCCTCAGTAGTGTGCAAGACTGTAAGTACCATTTCTGCTGTAGAAGATTCAATGGCATCTGTTTCTGTTTAATTTACTTTAAGAGGCTCTGTACTGGTGTGTTAGTTATTCTGTTAGGCAACTTGTTAAGTGTATTAACGCCACCTGTAAAATTCCTATCTCGGTCATTTCCTATTTAGTGTGCATTTGTAGGTTTAATTACTTTAAGGACGTAACGGGCTTTTACTGTTAAACTTATTGCATTTTACTATTTACAGTTTGGAAATGCACTGTTTAGCTTGACTTAGTCTGATTTTGTTAAACAGCTTAATAGAACACACTGCTGTTACTGATTTTAAATTGGGACTGAGTGCTCTCATTGGTGTTCAACCACCATGTTAAGTCCATCGGCGTGCTGTTCCAACCTGTGTTAGATTTTACTACTTAGTTTATTTGAGTGCCTATTCTGTTACTGTATTGTGTGGAAACGGAGTGATTTTACTGTAACCTTTGTCCTGCCGCCATGCTGCTCTGTTCTGTTGGCATGGATTACTAAGTAGCAACAAATAGCTGGAAAAGTTTACTGGCACTGAATTACTCTGCATTCTGTGCAATTAATGTGGCAATAGACTGGATTTCATATTACTGAATAGAGTGACTGTCTTATTAATTATCACTGCTTGTTCCTTAACTAATTTATTTAAGTGCTGCTTAGCTAAACTGCTTAAATTGTGGTATTTTCTTGTCTGTCTCTTATTCCCACTTTATTATTTTCTTTTTTACTTCACCTATCCCCCTTTCTGGTTTCATATTAACATCTCTGTCTCTCTTTTCCTTACAGTCCCTTAACCACTTTCAAAGGTCCAACAAATAAGAAAAAATCCTGAAGCAACTGCCTGCATTCAAGAATGTGGAATGTGGACCCTGTACAAACCAGCAAAAAGCTATTGCAAGTCCTACTCTTATCAACAGAGTTTGAGCTGTTGAGGTCTAATATAACCTTATCTCTGTGATACTCCCATTGGTTCTTCTGCTGTGCACCCTACTGGACCCTTTGCCTGTTTCTTCCCCCCTTTCCTCCCATTTATTGTAACAAAAATATACAGTTTTCCAAAGCTTTGCATTTATTTTATATTCTACCTCCCTGATTTATTTATTTTATTTATTTTTATTTATTTTACATTTGTTGACCGGGCTAGTCTAGCTGGATATATGTCCATTTTCAGTAGAGGCCTGGGGAGAAAAGCTCCACACAATACAAATCAAATTCACAATTACAGAAGTACATATTTAGAATGCAAATACATTATATTGTAAAGATAAGATAAGTAAATAAGAGGTTGCAAATTTATAAAGTACATAAAGAAGGTTACATATATTTGAAAAAACTTAGTAGAGTTAATAAGAAGTTATATTTAATTGTTGCTAAAGAATACTAATTAAGAAAAGAGAAGAAAAACAATAGTGTAGATGTAGATAAGAAAGGAAGATAAAGGAAAATGAAATGGAGTAGCAGTTAGGTAATAAATCTAGAAATAATATGTGTTACTTTTTAATTAATTCAGTAATAGCTAGCACTATGACGGAGAGGAAGCATAGTAGTATTTAATATGAAATAGTTTGAGAGAATAGAAGCATAATAAGTTGTAAAGATGAAATATTTTCGGAGATGAGAAGGTAGGTTGATTAAGGTAATAATGAATAAGTTGGTCAGTCAGGTTTAGAACAGGGACACGTCCAATGTGTTTTCAGGAAGAGCTTAAGTTTATTTTTAAACAGAGTAGTAGAGGGAAGTGCGGTAAGTTCCGAGGGAAGTAGGTTCCAGGTTTGATGGTTTCTGATACTCTACTAGATCTGCTTTTGAGTTCATACAGATAAAAAGATGCCTTTAGGTACCAACCTGGGCTAGCTGGTTGATAGTTTTTCTCATTTCACAGCTTTCTCCAAGTCCTGGTTCAACCCGCTTCACTCAGGTTCACTCCGCTCCCCTACCCTACCCCCATTCCCACACACCGCCACTTTCCTCAAACTTATACACTCACTTTAATTAACTCCTCCTTCCAGCCAATCCTAGCTATCCAATCACTCAAAACTACCTCCTCACCCTATTACTCCTACTCTAATTAACTTTAATACTCTAATTAACTCTTAACTACCCTCACTTCTTTCACTCAAAACACAAAATGTTACTCACCTTACTTAACTCCCTCCTTCTACTCACTATTTCCTACTCCACCTCCTATCACTCCCACTACTCCCACTCTTCTCCTACCGTCTTCCTCAATCACTACAATCTACTAACCTCTATTTAAACTTCTCAATAGCTACCTCACTGTTTACTCACTTTCAGACTCTCTTACATAAATTTAAAATACTTTTCACTCCCTCTCCCTCCTCAAAACCTAAACCAAAACTTCTCTTCTACAGCCCATTTGCCACAGCATACAAACCCTCCTTTCCACACCTTCTGCTGGTCAGTGATATTCACTCCAATCCAACCACAGGTAGCCATACTCACCCCTCTAACACCTCCACTACATTAACTAACCATTCTCCCTCCTTGTCCCCCTATACCCCTATCCAAACTTCTCAACCTCACACCCCAAAACCTTGAAAATACTCTCTCTCAATATTCAAAGCATTGCTAACAAAGTTACTTCTTTCCATGCCCTTGTCTCTCTCTACAACCCCATAGTACAGACTCTGAAATCCTCCCCCCTGGTTACAACATCCTCCGCCTTGACTAACATAAGAAATGAGGTGGTAGTGTAGCTATCGTATACTCTGACAAACCTTCCTTCTATCTACCCACATCTCCTCCCAATTTCCATCCAGCTGAAATTCTTATTGCTACTATAAATTAAATAATCACAAAAACCTAGCCATAGTAGCAAATTATATCCCTCCTGGCAACAACATCCCTACCCCTGAACATTGTTTCTCCTGGGCATTTCAAAACATCTCTTATGAGACTATCATTCAAGGTGATGTCAATACTGACTGGAACTCCCTTAATTCCTACTCTCCCAATACTAGCATCAATCATAAGATCATAGGAAGTTATTAGGCTATTGGCCCCGAGACCCTTACATGCCTAGCCAAGAATTTAGACAATGTTCCACCAAGTCAGCATCCTATGCCACTGTCTAGCAGGGACATAGGTGGAATCCCAGGGGTGTATTTTCTGTTACCCATCCAGTTATCCAGGTTGCGCTTAAAAATACTTAATGAGGTACTCTGCTTACATGGAAAGGGAGTCTATTCCACAAAAGCAGGTGTCTCTGGGACACAAATCTGTCCCGCAAACAAGTTCTATTGATGTCACTGTCCAGGTTGAGGTCTCATGTGAGGGTTACTTGAGTGGAGCTTGATTTACAGATATGCAGCAGTCCCATCACGGCAGGGTCTGAGATTGCTTTGTATGCCAGATAGAGATCACCTCTGAGGAGTCTGTAGGAGACTGAGTAGAGGGCCAGGGCTTTTAGCCTATCTGTGTAGGGTAGATGTTTGAGGCCCTGGATTCTCCGGGTGAGGAATCTTTGTGGTCTCTCCAGCAACTGCATGTGCTTTGGGAGGTACATGCTGAAAGGGGCGTTGTATTCAATATTCAGACTTATAAGGGAAAAATACATGGATGTTACGACGACCTTGTCCCTGGATGAGATACCCTTACTAATGAGGTGGGCCATGTAAAAAGCTTTCCGTACAACAGAGGCAATACACTGGTCAAAAGTCAGTTTGCTATCAACCTGGGTTCCTCAAGTCCCTCACGACTGACTGCATGTTTAGTGTCTTATTATCAATGTGATAATTTGTGGGGACATCATTCTTTCCAAAAGGGATGATGATGGATTTTTTGGCATTCAGTTTGAGGCCATGTTTCTGGAATCAGTCATTTGTTTGGGTGAGACCCTCTTGGAGGATGTCCACATCAATAGGGGAATTGAGATCAGCACCCAGCTTGCAGTCATCTGCAAACTTGGTCAGCCATAGCCCATTAGATTTGGCCTGCACCTCTGAAAAGTATATACCAAACAGCAGAGGCCCCAAGACCAATCCCTGGGGTACACCGCTTATTATGGGTCTACTACTTGAGATGCCTTCCCCTATTTTGACTAGGTGGGTTCTATCAGTAAGCCAGTTTGCTACCCATCTGGTAACATATGGATGGATGCCTTAGGTGAGAGAGTTTATCTATTATACCTGAGTGGGAAATAGTATCGAAGGCCTTGGTCAGGTCAAGGTAGGCAGTGTGCACTGTCTTCCCCTCGTCTAGGGCCTTAGTGACTGTCTCACAGAACTCAACCAAATTTAACAGGCATGACCTCCCCTTGACAAGACCAAAATGTGTTGGATCAAGTGTCTGGGGGTTGCCAATGTCCTTGTTAATGAGATCCATGATAATCCGCTCCATGGCCTTGCAGATCAGGCTAGTTAGCCTGACGGGTCTATAATTTCCTGGATCGGTGGACGCTCCACCTTTGTGCAAAGGGATGACAGTAGCTGTCCTACACTCAGCTGGGACTAAGCTGGTAATCAGGCTTTGGTTGAATAGGGCTCCTAATGGTGCTGCAGGTTCCTGCCTGAGTTCATGTAGGATGCAGCCTGGGATGTTATCGGGTCCCATGGTGGTGGTATTTTTTGCCTTTGAGAGGGCAGTGATGCCTTGCTCCCTAAAGATAAGGGGAGGGGGGCAGGTACTGGGAATGTCCTATTTTACTGATGGGGGAAACAGGAGTAAAGTTTTCAATGAACCTGTCTGCCAGCAGGTTGGCTATGTCTACAGGGTTTGTGTATGTGGTGTTCTTGACCATCAGTTCTGAGGAGATCTGGGTGCTTCCCTTGAGATTGCAGACATATGTGAAGAAAGCCTTATGATTGTCTTTAGTAGATGTGGCCAGTTTGGACTTCAAGTTTCCTTTGGAGGATTTCACTAGTGCTCTTAGTTTCTTGTTCAGACTAAGGAGAGATTGCTTCCAATTAGACACCTGCTCCTTCTTGGTTCTGGACAGCAATTTTTTCCTTTTATTACAGACTTTATTTATTGTAGATGTCCACCAGACAGGTTTACTCTTCCTTGAGGAGGAGGATTTTGCCCTGTCTGGTATTTCTGATTCCATGCAGCTATGTAAATGCTCATGTAGTGCTTTGGTGTGTTTGGACATATGTGCAAGTTTCTGTGGAGGGGGAGGGGGCCATGAAGCTGTTTATACCTTCCCTCAGGAGGTTGTAATCAGCTTTGGAGAAGTATTTTTGTTTGACACTAGATGGAGGGGGGTGTCGGGGGAGAAGGTGACTTCGAAAGTGACTGCTTTGTGGTCTGATCTTACCAGGTATGATGACACTGTAGGGATGCTGCAGTGGTTACTCATGTTAGTTAATACCAAGTCCAAGATATCTTCACCTCTTGTGCGGGTGTCAATAAACTGGTCCAAGGCATTTGCATTGACAAAATCATGGAATCTCTGGGCATTTGTGTTTTGGCATGAGTATTTCTTCCAATCTATGGTTAGATAGTTAAAGTCGCCCATTATCAGGTTAAAGGATTGAATCTTGATAGATTCGAAGAGGTCTCGATAGGTGGAGTGGACATCTTGAGTCAGGGTTGGAGGCCTGTAGCTAGCTATGATTTGAATAGGGGTCTTGTCAACTGTTAACTGCAGGAGTATTTCCTGTGCATCATACTGTTTGACCAGCCTACAGGTGTGTATGTCTTTTATATATCTATTGCAACTCCACCTCCTTTTGTTTTGCTGCCCATGGCTTGGGGTCTGAATGAATCATAGGATGAGTAACCTGGTTTGGCTGGGGTGCTCTCCGCAGCTTTGAACCAGCTTTCTGTGACTGCACAAATGTCAGCTTCTTCCAGGGTTAAGAATGCTTGCAATGAGTGCAGTTTCATGTTTAGACTCCTAGCATTTAGTAGCATAACCTTTAATTTATGTTTTGATGAAATTTTCACGTTGGTAGTTTTGACCTCATGGCACTGCCTAAAAAAGGCACTATGGGAGAGGCAAGAGCCTTTGCCAGGATCCTGAAGCCCAAGTGAGACAGATGCAGGCCAACTCTGGCAAAGCATTGTGGCTTGTTAATCATGTCATCACACGCTGCCAGGTACTGGATCCCCTTTGAATGACATCAGAAACTAAGCCAGTTGTTAAAGTCAGTCATTTTCTGTTTGTATTGAGGCATCATTCTGGGTGATGGTAGAATGGTGCTTATGGCTAGGGACATACCTGCCTGGGACACATACACAGTGAGCTTGATCATGTCTCTCTTCATATAGTCCAGGGAGGTATGTCTCAAGTCATTCACTCCAGCATGGACTATGACAGAGTCATAACAGTACCTGTTGAGAGGCTTGAGTGCATTGGTGATATGGCGGATTCTGGCATCTGACAAACAACTAACCGTGACTTTCTCCTTGTCCAACCTGGTGAGGGGCACATGTGTGTGTCTCACAATGGAGTCTCCTATGACTAATATGTTGGGTTTATGTTTAGGCCTTAATGGCTGTGAGGTGTGGTGGGCAGTGGAGTTTGTGTCCATTTATGCCTCGGAGGTCTCTTTTGTTTAGGTATGCTTTTGTTGAGGGTCTCCGCATATGTGAGAGTGTGTTGTGTAGGTGTGGGTGGTGTTTGAGGTGTGGTGTTCGTGTTGCCAACCTTCCCAGTGCCAGATATACTGGTTTGTGGAGGAGAGAGTGATGACACTAGGTGCTTGATGTATTTGCATCTCTCACAAATTGTGTTCCTAGGTGCTAGTATTAGAGGGTTGTCCATGTAAATGAGGCAGTTGCTACACTGTCTCAGGATGCAAAATCTCTTTGGATTCTCTCAACTCATCACCTCTCCCACCCGTATCAATAAACACACAAATAACAGCACTACCCTTGACTGGATTTTCACCTCTACACAAAATTTGTATCACAATGCTACCACTCTACCTGACTCCCTCAGTGACCATCTCCTTACCCATGTGCTACGACACTCACCTCATCTGCTAAAACCTCATCAATACAAAGACAGCCATAATCTCTCTAATTTCTGCCCAGATACCTTCAATAATCTTCTCTCCTCTATTAGCTGGTCCTTTCTCTACACCCTAGCTCTCAATGAGGCTGCCTCCGAATTTAACAACACCTTAATATCCTTAACTCATTAGCCCCCACTAGAAAAATAAGAACAAAAACAAACTTTGCTCCAAGGGTAACCCAATCCACCCTTAAATTAATGCTTAAATGAGACAGCGCCTGGAAAACCTGAGAAAAACAAACTCCCATCACCATCTCCAAACCTATAAGGAACTTAGGAACCTAACCAAGAAACAACTCAATCTGGACAAAAAACAATACTATCAAAAACCACTTGAATACCCCAAGTCCAACAAAAAAAAGTTTTGGAATAGTATCAACAAACTCTTACATCCAGGCAACCCTTCTTCCACCAGCCCCTGTCCTAACAGCTCACCAACAGACACTGCCTCCTTTCCTACTTCCTTCTTCATCGACTCTATAAAAAAGTGAACTAAACCTGACAACATCTCCCTCTCCCCTTCTGATCCCCTTCCCTCTACCAATACCACCCATTTTTGTCTTAAACATGTCCCTACTGCATATATCAAATATCTTCTTACCAAACTGAAAACCTGATCCCCCCTCTGCTGACAACTTACCTCCTCTGTTTCTTAAACTTGCAACTAACTCTGTTGCTCATCCAGTCCCCATATTAGTAAACAAGTCAATTCAAGATAACACAGTCCCTGACATCTGGAAAAAATCCTATGTCATACCCCTCCACAAAGGTGGCAATTCAACTGAACTAGCCAGTTACAGACCTACTGCCATACTATCCCTCTTATCCAAAATTCTAGAAAAATGTATTCATAACCAGCTTCTCAAACACATCATACAACGCAATCTGTTAACTCCCACCCAACACAGTTTCCCTCCTCACCACAGCTCTCATTTCATTTAGAAAGAATATCGCCAAAGCATAGGACAATAACAAACTAAAAAAACATGTTGAGCCAGCAAACTGTGACCTGAAAAAGACATTTATTGATTATAATAGCATAAAAACAAGTAACCAGACCGGTTTTGGCTGGTAAAAAACACAGCCTTCATCAGTGTGAGCCAGAAAAGTCAAATGCTACTGTTTAAATACATTCAAGTGCAACTCCATTGGTTCATTTTCAAAATTGCTCAATAAGGCCAGGTGGGAATAATCCACCTAACTTTACAATCCATTTCTTTTCTTTAGAATCTAAAATAGAATGCCATCCAGTTTTGTTAGATTTGTTACCCTTAACAACATCAATAATCATGAAAGTAAATTTTGCAGTTTTATGTGCCAAACAATGTTTATACAAAGCATTGTTGACTTTTTTATTTTTGATGTTACTTACATGTTCAGAGATTCTCAGCCTGAGAGGACGAGATGTTTGTCCAATGTAAAAGGACCCGCAGGTGCATGTTGTCAAATAGACTAACCAGTCACTGCTACAGTTAGCAAAAAATTGGGTGTCATAAACCATGGCACAATTTTTACTCGTAAATTGTTTAGACTTGGTTACTTTATCACAACTGATGCAGTGGCCACATGGGAAGCAGCCAATCAGAGGTTCACCAGTCAAGGTAGTTTGTTGTAAGTGAGCGTGCCCAGTGTCATGAGTATGTTTATAATGGTTAAAGCAAGAAGCCAAGTTCTTATCTTTACGAAATGAAAACAGGCATCTGTCTGGTATTATGTTAGTTAGTTCTTGATCACATTGTAATATGTTCCAGTGTCTATGTATGCTGTTGATTAATAAAGCGGAATTCCTGGCATAAGTGGTTACAAACCTGATAGGTTGGGGTTCCTCCCTGTTCCGTGGTTTGTAGGTTAACAAATCCTCCCTGTGAAGTGTGTTGGCCCAATTGCTGGCTTGCAGAACATGTCCCATATGATATCCCCTGGATCAGAATCTGTTAGTCATGTCCTGTCTATGTTCTTGAAAAGAGGCTTCATGGGAACAAATCCGCCTCATTCTTATAAATTGAGATTTCGGGATATTTCTAGCGATGTGAGGAGGATGAAAACTGGATGCATGGAGGACAGTATTGTGTTCGGGGTACTTCCTGAAGACCTGTGTACTTAAAGTGTGGTCAGGTTGTCTGTTGACCAGAACATCAAGAAAGGTGATAGTACTTAAATGATAGTTTGCTGTAAATTTTAGACCTCATTTGTTGTCATTGAGGTAAGATATAAATTCAGCTAGATACTCCACATCTGCCCTCCATACCATCCAGCAATCATCCAAATAACGTCTCCAGATGTCGATTTCATCCAAATAGATATTGTGGCTATTATCATAAATGATTTGATCTTCAATGAAGGCCATGAATAGGTCAGCATAAATGGGGGCAAAGGATGCCCCCATAGCTGTACCCTTAGTTTGCCAGTAGCAAGTGTCCTGATAAAAGAAGACGTTATTGGTAAGGACATGTTCTGCAAGACCTACCAGGAAGGAATTGAAGTCTGGTTCACATAAACCAGCCACATTTAACCAATGGGCCAGAGCTTCCAAACCTACCTTATGAGGAATGTTGGTATACAGAGCGCTGACATCAAGTGTGCACATTAGCCATCCTGGTTCCAACTGTGTATCAGAAATGATTTGTAGAAATTCAGTAGTGTCCTGTAAACGGGAACGTACCTGTGATAATAAAGGCTTCAAATATTTGGTGAGGAATATAGATAGTGGTTCCGTGATGTATCCCCTGCCTGACACAATAGGCCTACCTGGTGGATTAACTGGATCCTTGTTCATAGGTTCATAGGTTCATAGGTTCATACTAGGCTATCTGCCCTAGGGCATTTATAAGCCTAGCCAGAGTGTGTATGGCTTTCGCCACCCATTTTAAATTAATTTTGCTATGCCCTTTTTCGAGGTTAGTATACTGTGCTTCTGTCTAACAGTGACACAGAAGTGATACCCGGGGTAAACCTACGATCTCCCATCCACTCATCAAGATTCCTCTTGAAGAGAGTCAATGAGGGACTCTGCCTAACCTGGACTGGGATTTTATTCCAGAGTGAAGGGAGCCTCTGGGTTATGAATCTGTCCCTCCAGCATGTCCTATTTATTTCAGTGCTGAGGTTTAAGTCCCTCGAGCGTGGCTCGATGGGATTTGGATTTTCTGAGGTGCAGCATGTCCATTAATTCCGGGTTGGACATGGCTTTATAAGTCAGGCACAGATCGCCTCTGAGCAGGCGGTATGCCACTGAGTAGAGCTGGAGTTTCTTTAACCGGGCAGTATTCGGCATCTGTTTGAGCCCCTTGATCCTCTTGGTGAGGTACTTTTGGGGTCTTTCCAGTTGCTGCAGGTGTCTGGTAAGGTACATCCCAAAAGGGGCATTGTACTCAATTATGGGCCTGATGAGGGATGAGTAAAGAGGCACGATGACCTCCCCTGATCTAGATGTGAATCCCTTCATGATTAGGTGGGCTATATAAAATGTTTTTCTAACCACTTTGGCCATGTGGTTGTCAAATGAGAGATTGCTATCAACTTGGGTCCCCAGGTCCCTAATTACTTCTTCTGTACTTAATGGATTACCACCTATGTGGTAATTTGTGGGCACTTTGTTTTTGCCAAAGGGGATGACTATACACTTTTTGGCGTTTAGCTTGAGGCCATGGCTCTGGCACCAGTTGTCTGTTTCAATGAGGCCCTTTTGGAGGATGCTTGTGTCAGTTGAAGAGTCTATTATGGTACCCAGTTTGCAGTCATCTGCGAACTTGGTCAGCCACAGTCCTTCCATGTTGGCCTGTACCTCCGAGAAATATATACCGAACAAGAGAGGTCCCAAGACTGAGCCTTGTGGGACGCCACTTGTAACTGGCTTGGAGTCTGACATGGCTCCAGCTATTCTAACCATGTGGGTTCTGTCCTTGAGCCAGTTTGCAACCCATCTAGTGACATAGGGGTTTATATTTAAGCTGGTGAGCTTATCTATAATGCCCGAGTGGGGTATTGTATCAAAGGCTTTTGCGAGGTCCAGATAGGCTGTGTGGACCACCTTCCCCTTGTCAATGGCCTTGGTGACTGTTTCAAAGAAATTGACCAGGTTTAAGAGGCAGGATCTGCCCTTAACAAAGCCGAACTGGGTAGGATCCAGTGTCTGTAGGTCCCCAATATCTTTATTTATAAGGTCCATGATGATCCTTTCCATAGCTTTGCAGACCAAGCTAGTGAGACTTATGGGGCGATAGTTTCCAGGATCCGTTGAGGCACCACCTTTGTGGAGAGGGACCACTGTTGCTGTACGCCACTCTTTGGGTACATATCCTGTAGTAAGGCTGAGATTGAACAGTAGTTTTAGGTTTGGGTTTAGCACTTCTTGGAGTTCATGTAGGGCACAGCGTGGGACACCGTCTGGTCCCATTGGTGCTGTGTTTCTTGCTTTGGAGAGGGCCCCTCTTACCTGATCATCTGAGATGTCAGGGGCCCACCACTCTGGTGGCATACATATTAGCCCTTTTGGTGGGGAGGGGAGAAGTTTGCGCTGAACCTGTCAGCTAGGATGTTGGCAATGTCTGTGGGTTCGATGTATTTTTGTCATTTTGGACTAATTCTGAGCATATCTGGGAATTCCCACCCAGGTTCCTAACATAACTAAAGAAAGCCTTGTGATTATCCTTAGTGTCCTGTGCAATTTTTCTCTCGAAGCTGGCCTTAGACGATTTTATGAGTGCTCGTAGTTTTTTGCTAATACTGATCAGAGATGCCTTCCCTTTTTGGGATTTTGCTCTGTCATGTAGTAGCTTCCTCCTTCTATTGTATAGTTTGTTTATGGCTGGGGTCCGACAGGACGTCTGCCTTTGGAGGATTGGGTCTTGGTTTTATTTGGGATTGCATGATCCATGCATTCCTGAAGGTGTTCATAGAATGCGTTTATAAAGGATTTTGTGGTCTGGGCCGTATTATCCAGAGGCCCGGGGGCTTTGAAGGATTCCACCTCGGTTTTGAGGAGTGTGAAATTTGCTTTAGAGAAGTTTTTCACTGTGGTTTTCTGGGCATGGGGTGGGGTCGGGATGTGAATATCCAGTGAGATTAGTTTATGGTCTGATCTTACCAGTGAGGGATGCACTTCTGGTCTGGAGCATAGAGTCCCCATGTTGGTGATGATCAGGTCCAGTATGTTTTCCCCTCTTGTGGGAGTGGTAACAAGTTGTTCCATAGCATTTGAGTTTATAAATTCTAGGAACCTTTGGGCTAGGGTGTTGGAGCTAGAGTAATGCTCCCAGTCTATGGTTGGGTAGTTGAAGTCACCCAATATAATGGTGTTTGGAGAGACCTTCATATTTTCCAGTGTTCTCAGGAAGGCCGAGTGGGGTTCCTGGGTTTGGGAGGGTGGTCTGCAGCAGGCTATAAACTGGAAGGCAGTTTTACCCACTGTTAGTTGCACATGGATAGTCTCTGATGCTTCGTGCTGTGCCACCAACCTGGAGGTGTGGGTATCTTTGATGAATATTGATACTCCCCCTCCTTTTCTGGTTCGGTCCAAGTTTTGGGGCCGAAAAGCATGGTATGAGGTATAACCTGGTAGTGCTGGGGTGCTCTCGAGAGCCTTGAACCAGGTTTCTGTTACTGTACAGATATCGATGTTCTCCATGCTAAGGAGAGTTTTGAGTGCGTGCATCTTGAGGTTTAGACTTCTGGCGTTGAGTAGCATTACTCTTAGTTTCTTATCCCTTGTGATACCTATGGAGGTGGGTTTGTCTTTTGAGCCTTGCCTAAAAAAGGCACTATGGGGTAGCAAGAGCCTTTGCCAATATCCGAAGCCCAGGGGTGACAGGTGCAAGCCGTCCCTAGCGAAGCATCGTGGCTTGTCGAGCATGTCATCCCAGGCTGACAGGCATTGGATCCCCTTTGAATGACACCAATACTTAAGCCAATTGTTGAAATTGATAATCTTGTCTTCATACTGTGGCATCATTCTTGGTGAGGGTAAGATGCTACTCAAGGTCAGGGTCATACCGGCCTGGGCTACATGCCCAGAGAGCTCCTCTATGTCTCTTTTCATGTAGTCCAGGGAGGTACGTCTCAGGTCATTCACACCAGCATGGACAATGACGGAGTCATATTTGTACTTGCCTTGGAGTGACCTGAGTGCTTGTGTTATGTGGCGGATTCTAGCACCCGATAGGCAGCTCACCGTGACCTTCTCCTTGTTCAGCCTGGTGAGCGGGAAGTCAGTGTGCCTGATGATAGAGTCACCTATTACAAGTGTATCAGGTGTGTTGTTTAGCCTTAAGGGCTGTGACTGTTCGGCACATTGGCTTTGTGAGCTATGTGTTGCATGTGTTTTGTTTTGGGGTAGCGGTTGCTTGGGTGTCTGCTTTGGAGGTCTCTGCTGCTTAGGCAGATTTTTATTTAGAGCCTCCAAGTATGTTTTTGTGTGTTTATGTGTATGGTTTGCTGTCGTGGTAGGTCTATGTGAGACTGGAATTGTAGTGAGTGTGGTTTCCTTCTCCTCCTGACTGGTTACACCAGTACTGAGTTGAGAGAGCTTAGCCTCCAGTTTGGCTATATGGTTGCATCTCTCACATGTGTTGGAATTTGTTGGGAGGAGGAGAGGGTTGTCTGTGTACATTAGGCAGTTGTAACATTGCCTCAAGATTCCCAGGTTCACCAGCTGGACCGGAGAGGAGATTGACAACTGACCTTTGGACATGCTAGAATAGTATTGGGAATTCCTTTATAATTGAAAAAAAGGGCCAATGGGGAACAAGTTACTCAAGGGAGTTTGTGAGGGTGTAGTGCTTTCAATTTTTTTAGCGCTGACTTATATAATTGCTTTAGTGAGCAAGTGCTAGGCTTTAGCATAGGAATAGGGTGTTTATTATGAGAATTAGATCAGTTCCAAGGCTCAAACCCAAATAAGCGGCGCTGCTCGATGAAGCGCTATGCACAAAATCACGCAAAGCCGCGCTACAGCGGGTTTTATACAGGCGGACTTGAAAGAGCTAGAAATTGGCCCAAAACAGCCAACAGACTACCAGATTCCTGTGCTGGGAACACTCCTCCAGGGACAGATAGCCTGCTCCAAGCTCCCCACTGCCACTGGTGAACAAAGAAGCCTCCCTCTATCCAAGAAAGGAAATGGCAACACAGGAACTTTCCAAAAGTCCAGAATACAGCAAAATACAGTAGATCAGGAAAGATGGGAAACAAGGATAACTTTTTTTTTTTTTTTTTGTTTTTTTGCAACAAACAGCAGGAAATTGCAATAAATATGTAACACAGGCTAGCGCACTTGAGTGTGTAGCCTCAACAATTGAGTAGAAAATAGATGTATTGATTGGCAGAGTCCTGAATTGTTAGCTGCTGCATCACGTTTACTGTAATGATACCTTCGTCCTTGGCAGTAAATAGAAAGTCATCAAATCCGAGTGACGTCTCCAGGTGCATCTGCAGTTACCTCCTACTGCTCCTCTAGGCGTCAAATATTGCTTGTTCATATTTGCATTAATAATTCCAAAACCATGCCCTGTACAAGGTATCAGAATATTTTATCTTGAAGCATACATGCTGGCAAACACAATTGTATTGATATTTGACCTATGTCAGTGAGTATTTGTTAGGATTGTAAGATGATAACTTTATTTTTTAAAGGCTCAAGCCACGCCCACTAGGAGTTAAAGGTGCACAATCAAAAGAGCTGTACTGGAGGGAACAAGCAATATTTGACGCCTAGAGGAAAAATCAACAACATTCAAAGTCTGTTGAAATTAGCAATGCAGAAATAAACAAGAATGCAAATGTAAATGTTTTAAATTTATCAGACTTTGTTTTGTCACCCACTCACCTGTCCATTCTCAATAAAGGTCTTACTTTTATCCCTGGTTTTGTGGTATCTGAGGATGTCCTGGCATAAGATGTTATGTCTTTTTGCAGAATTCTAAACCTTAAGCTGCAGTTTGGTGATTTGGATAGTAATTATAATCATGATAAATTTTTATATCATAAATCAAGATACCTTCCTCCCATGCATCCCATTGTGCACCAGTTTCAGAGCAGTATTCTCAAAGACCTGCATTATTCTGGCTCTGATACTCACTTCAAACCCAATAACTTGTCACTGAGTGAGAAACAGGCACTCATTGAATTACAGAACAACAGGGATATTGTCATCATTTCTGCTGACAAAGGTGGGGCAGTAGTAGTCATGAATTGGTCCGATTATGATAAGGAGGCTAAGAGACAACTTTCAGACAGATGCTATTATTCAGAAATGCCGATCAACCCCACTTGGTCTCTTATACAGACATAAAAAATACCTCACTATTAACGCCAAACGTTGTCTAGCAAAGACTTTCCTTCTCCCAACCTAACTCTATGCAGCCCCTATTCTCACCAATATTCAATCCAATCTATTAGCTAAACTTGAAACCACCTACAACAAAATAGCCAGATTTGCTGCCAACATTCCCTATCACTCTCATCACTGCATAGCTTTAAAAAACCTACAATGGCCTGAGCACCATAACTTTCTTCCCCAACTCCACTTCAGACACACTATCTTAAATCAATCCCCCCGCTGTCCTGCCCTCACAGACCTCATCACTCCCTACTCTACTAAGCGCAACCTATGCAGTACAGACCTACACCTTTCAGACATCTACATACCCATAAAAATATTTACAAATTTTTATACAGTCACTACGTTGCCAATGCCTGGAACAGACTTCCCCTTTCTCTAAGAACAAATGGCAATTTAACTTCAAAAAACTTCTAAAGGACTTATTTACTAATTCCTGGACCTATCCTTGTCCCACTCCCACATAAACTACTCCATCTCCTCTTCCATTCCCCTCTCAGCTCTCACACTTTACCACAACTAGTCGTTTAAGGTCTTTATGATATTCTACCAATCTTGAATTTCTCTCTGATGGTAAATGTTAGATAGAATGTAACTGTTTATATTATATTTTATATACTTAATATGTACCATGGCTGTTTAAACCCTCAATATTACTCTTGTATTCTGACATGTTCAGTTTAAAGTTGTATTCTGTTTCTCCTGTGTATATACACTTGTATGTTAATATTGTATGATGTTTTATTTTTGTTTTATCTGTGGAGCTTTTCTCCTCAGGTCTCCTCTGAAAAAAGGTTCTGTAGCCCAGTTGGACTAACCCGCTTAACAAATGTCAAATAAATAAATAAACAAACAAATCAAACAATAGTCTCCTATAACTAAAGTATTGTGTTGTGTTTTGTGGTGATTTGCCTTATGGGCTTAGAGGCTGAGAAACTCTGTATTAATAATGTGTGTGTGTCTTGGTGTGTGTTGTTTAGCAGAGTGCTTTAGAGATTACTAAGGATATTTGTGTGCAAAATTTGGAAGACCTTCAGAAGATTACATTTAAGACCTTCAGCTTATATGGGTCTATGTGTGTGGTCCATACTGTGTGTAGTGTTTATAGTATCTGTTTTAGTGACAATCTGTTTGATGTTGTGTTGGCAAGTAAGAGCTTTGTCTCCAGTGACATTGTATAACCACAACTCTCACATACAGTATCAGTTTGCTATAGAATTATGTGGTTGTCAGTAAGCATGAAATAATTCCTACATTGCTTCAGGATGACCAAATCCACCAAGCTGGCTTCAGAGATAAAAGGAAAGTGAAAACCATAGTGAAAGACTCATAAATTGTGCTTTTTACTAGTGATGATACAACAAGATGAGGTGTAGAATAAGGGCTCCAGAAGCAGCTCTTATGCTACTGGCAATAGAAAGAGAGGTAATAAAGAGAGGGGTCTATAGTTTTTCTTGTGTTAAAGTAGTTCCTCTGACAGAGGACACGTTGTGGATGGCATGGGGGCATGTAATATAGCTTAGAGAATGGGCAAACTGTACATCAGCACCCTGATTGGAGAATGAATGTTCTCTAGCAGGGTATTAATGTACAAGTAATGCCAGGTGAAAAATGAGTCTGCCGCTTCATGGCATATCAAATTGCCGTGGAGCTCGGACTGAAAAAACTAATGTCTGCCATTACTTTACATTCACTAAGCAGCGCCTTTGCTGTTTAGCAAGTGTAAAAATATAAACAGAAAAAAGTGTATGTGTGTGTATGCATGTGCCGAGCATCCAAGTGCTCCGGATTGTGCGGAATGCTCTGCATTTGTGATCGATTAAGCTCACTGTTCCGCAATGAGCAGCTGTTGCTCCGCTTTGTGACTTTTGACTGGCTTGTGTATCACAGTTAAAGCCAAACAACATCGCAATATACAAGCCAGTCAAGTCATTTACATCTTTAAGAAAGCAAGTGAGCTTTTTTGTGCCTGACAATTGCAGTTCTCCCTCCCCTTACGTGCTCAGTACTGCCCTCCCTGCTACTTACGTTCCATTCAGGAAAACCCGTACTCTGATGACCAAGGGAACACCCCTTTTTTACTGCATACACAGATGTCCGGGGACTAGTTTTGTTGGATGTGAGCAAGCATCTTAGACTAATGAGCGTAATCTCAACATGTTTGTTAAGTTTTGCTTCTAAGAAATGGAAGCAGTGTTAACAAAATTAGCGAACTCGTTGCAGATTTACTGTAGCCACTATGGTTTGGTTCTTCACAGCTATACCGAGTCAAAACTATGTTTGCGTACTACAAATCTCAGCATGTTTTTCTTATTTTCACAGGGAGGCTTGAATGGTTTGAATGATGAACCTATGGCAGAAAGCAGGATGCGCTATCAGGGCAAACACTCGTGGTGGGGAATCATGCAGGTAGATTTAATGCAGTCAGGATCCCCCATCATTCTTTAACATGAGGTCATATAATCTGCCTATACTCTTACAAACTCAGTTAATTTCTTATTGTAGATAGAAGGGGGGTGAGATTTGCATTTTAAAGGGACAGAAGTAGTAGCCCCTGTAGCTGGGAATCTTAACTCCACTAAAGACACTTACCTATCTGTCTTACCAGTCACAGGGAGTGATGTACAAGAATTGGCCACGTTCACATGTTTTGAATAAATATCTCAAAATAAGAAAACACGCTCTGGCTGAGACTGGGAAACCCTTTGAGCAGGGTGGCCCTTTGACCGTAGGGTCTCCCGTTGCCTAAAACAATTGAATTCTTTCGAGCTGCCTTTTTAAATGGGGAAAATGTGGAGGGGTTGGAAAAGCAGGTACTGAACAGAATTTTTTTAATAATTGCATTTGAATACCTTTATGTAACTATTTCCTACTGAGTATATTGCATTTTATCAATGGTTTCTGCTGACTTTGTTTTATTTGACGTGTGTACTTTTGAATTTTAAAAAATATACAGTATTCACTCACTTAGTACTTCTGGCAGAAAGCCCACTTCAACCAGGTCCCATGAAAATGGTGCGTGTTCGCGCAGTGTGAATATAGGGTGTTCCACATTTTGACTGTTTGTCGCACATTGCTAGGGTCTGTGTTCCACATTGGCCTCTTAAGAGGTTGAGACCTATGTGTATGCATATGGGTGTGTTTCTGTTTCTGTCTGTGTGTGAGTGAATACGTGTATGAAAGCAGAGGTGACTGTGTGTGTGTGAGAGAGTGAGAGTGATCTTGTGTGAGTGACTGCATGTATGAAAGCAGAGGAGACTGTGTGTGTGAGATCGAAAGAGATAGAGAGTGGTCTTGTGTGCATAGCTCTCAACTGTTCAAATTTTCGCATAATGTCCAGAGTTTTGCCTCATATTTTTTATCTGTTCCTCATAACATTTTTGGTTTTCTGAAGTCTTGTGGCAAATCAGTGAGGAGTGAATTCGCTAAATAATGACAAAAATTTGAGTTTCAGACTTTATCTTTCAGAAAATGCACTGTAATACAAGACCTTTTATTCTAGCAACTGTCTAAGTTTATAAGAGCAATATTTAAAATCTGTCCCTATTTTGGGGCTTTGTCCCCCCGTTATTTTTGGCTTTGTCCAAAAATTCTGTGCTAAGAGGTTGAGAGTTATGCTTGTGTAAGTGAATGCGAGTATGAAACCAGAGGAGACTGTGTATGTATATGTATGTGTCTGTGTGAAAGCAGAAAGAGGCTGAGTATGAGAAAGAGAGAATGGGCTCTCTGTAAATTGTTGTTTTACTTATTTAAGTACTAAATTATATAGATATATATATCTATTATTATTATTTTTAAATGCTTCCTCCAACACCATTAACATATACTAAAGAAAGTTTGAAACACTAGGCGGAGGAACTATTTTACATCAAAAATATATATATATAAAAATAATATAGTACTTAAAAAAAATAAGTAAGTAAAACACAAATATTTTACAGAGATCCCACTCTCTAAATGCAATAATGCCCTCCAAAGTGTGTATTAATATATAATTAATGACCTTCCAGGGGTGTAGTGGCCCTCCACCTGTGGCGTCAGGTCTCTTAACACCCCTTGGTGGGTGTTAATTACACATTAATACACACCCTGTCGGGCATTATTGCTTACTCACTGTCTAAGAAAACATTCCCTTTAATGAATCTACTTTTCATCTGTAGTTACTCCATGCACTGTGACAGAACAATGCAAACATATGTATCTCTGTGCCACCCATTACACAACAAGACTCCATTTAATGAATGCACTCTTTAGATATTACATGCAGTAAGCACTGTCATGGACTATCACTCACAGGTACTAGTAAATATCTTGCTTTGTTTCGAAACAAGTCATTCCAGAAGGTGTACAATAAGGGCTACAGAAGCATCTCTTACACTACGGACAATAGAGAGGGGTCTATAGTCTCTCTGATGTTAAAGCAGTTCCTTCTATTGGGGTACCTTATGATTACTATGGGGTGGCGAAATTGCAATGTAGCTTACTGTCTAACAAAATATTTTGAATGTAGTAGAAAATAAATGGAATCTACAATGAAATAGTCTCACAAAATCAAGACTCAAAAGTATTCCAAAAGAAAACAAAATTCCCCAAAAATATTAGTTCAGAATTTCAGTAACCGAGAGCCTGTGCAAACATCATAAAACAACACCACTTTCTAGTTATATCACCTTTGAAATCACAACAACTCAAAGAAAAAGAAACTAAGAAAAAGATAAAACTACCAATTTCCCTTTATTCTGAGTTGCCAGACCACAGAGACAGTATTAAAATATTTTTGACAAAGCAAAGAGATATCGTGGAGCATCAATACCAGAAGTATGCAGTTAAAGATACTCAGCACTAAGTAGTCACAATGTCATATGACAAATTCATAATGCTTCAAATTAATGGATTTTATTTCCACTTGTTTCACTAACTTGCAGTTTTATTTATGCTGATCTCACACATGTTTAAGCGTTATCAAAGCTGCAGTCTACTTCTAGTGGTACAGTTCTGTGTATAAAACTCAAATATGTCTGCCTCTTTTACATAAATCAACAAACCTAAACTAGTACTTAAATGGCTAAAATCCACTCTACTAAAATTCCATACTCTTGTCTTGAATTTATACATCCATTTTGTCCCTGCTTATTTGAATTGGGCAGGTGAAGATCAATATCATCTTCTGACTCCTTAACTTCCACATCACTGACTTACTCATGAATGCAAGCATTATTCATTCATTACCCTCCTTTTCTGAGCTACTCTCAATAACCTCAGCATCAGTCCTACTTGTCCAAAGCCAGAAAAATCATTGGAAGCTGGAACTGTCTTTCAGTCAATTTATGATACATCCAAGTTTCCCATAAAATGACTTTTTTCATCTTCTGTCACAAAGAAGTTATTTCATCAAGCCCTTTACCTTCATTTTTTCTTTTGCAGCTCTGCATATTGATGGGGTGTCTGTGAGAGAGACAATATTACTGAGCATCGGCAACAGGGATTATCATATAACACTGGTAACAGGGGGAGGTATTTACAGTCTCTCTCCCGTGCTGAAATAGCTCCTCCTATAGGGGTCAATTTGTGGCTGGCATGGGGTGGGGGTGGGGAATGGAACAGGATGTAGCTTATTCATACCTGCTCCTTGTACAGAAGAACCTCATAGGCTGGTAGGAAGTCATATCGAATGTAAGATGGTATTGTTCTAGCTATGGTGATTTTGAAAGATACCTTAATACCTTGCAATGTACAGCAAAACTATTTTACACAAATCAGTGCTTATGAAGCATGGTACATTCAATCAGGCCACATTTAATAAGGTAATTATCTCTTCAAGAGAGGATCTCCCAAAGGATAACATGTCTATAAAATTTTGCGGTTGCAATCATATCCCTGTGTCCTTCAGTGCTACATATGTGCTCCCCTGCACATAAAATGTGCAGAATCAGAACAGTACAGTCTATGAACTGTTTGGCCGCACAAGGCACAGCATTGAGTAATAAAGCAATTCAGGTCAGATGGAAGGCAAACTGTAAGGGGGTTTAGGGATGGTATCATGGTTAAATTGTTTACCCCACAGACATAAGGTACAGATTTTGATTCTCACCTTGAAGAGGAAAATTGGCTAGGCTTAAAATGGTCTACAAGGGCACCTTGCGTAGTACTTGCTTACGAATCTATAAAATTAATTACTTAAAATTAAAAGTAGTGGGGTTTGGCTTTACAAGCCTGTAAGTAAAAAAAAAAAGTCATGGGTATGCAAAAACTATACAGCTGGAAACACTGGTGTGTCCTTAAGGGGTTATTTGCATATAGCCTATAGGGATACACTACACAATCTCAACGTACTGAAATGTCGAAATTCAGTACGTTGAGACCGAATAGTGGAAAGTGCAGTTAACCGAAACTACACTATGCCGAATCCACAAATGTAGAATCTGCCGCTATTGTGGTGTCGTGTTTGTGACGTGTGGTGCGGTTTGTGGATTTATCTGGGGTTTCAGTTAAGTGTTGTGTGTTTGAGGATAATGGGTAGGGATTTTAGTGTGTGTGAGTGTGTGCGGTGGTGTTCTTTGTGTGTTTGTGTGTTTAGTGCAACCTTGGAGTTAGAATATATAAGTAGGGGGTGTGGGGGATGCAGGGGTGCTTGCCCCCCTGTTTATAGATAGGTTAAGTGTGTTTGTGTGTGTTGTTATGTTTGTTTAGTTAGGTAGGTGTATGCGTGTGTGTGATTATGTCCTGGTTTGTGTATGTGTGTGAATGGTCCCGACTGTAATGTTTGTGATTGTGGGTTTTCGTGTATGTGTTTTTTCGACTATTCAGTCTCGAAATACTGAAAATCGACATTTCAGTATTTCGAGATTGTATAGTGAATCCGCCTATAGGCCTCCACTGCTCAGGACATTTAGGGTAGACCGTTGTGAAGACTCTAGCTTGGCTGGGTGTTTCCTGCACTATATATATATATATATATATATATATATATATATATATATAAAACTACCAGCCCATCTCCATATTTTCACCTCTATCTAAAATTCTAGAAAAATATATTCATTCTCAATTGCTAAAACATCTCACAGATAATAACCTACTCACACCCACCCAACATGGTTTTCGGCCAGCACACAGCACAACAACAGCCTTACTGTCATTTACCAACACTGTATACAAAGCTCTTGATGCAGGCCTACTAATATCAGTGATCCTACCAGACCTATCAAAAGCTTTTGATACAGTGTCCCACTCAAAACTACTTTTACAACTTGAGACCATATATTGCTCCCCACACACTCTATTCTGGTTCCATAACTATCTACACAACAGAAAATAATCTGTTAGATGGCAAAGTAAGCAATCCGATTACCTACTGAACAACACATGCATTCCCCAAGGAACTATTCTTGGGCCCTTGCTTTTTAACATATTTTTTAATAATCTCCATAAAGCATCCCTGCAAGGTACACTCATTCAATACGTGGACGATTCGACAATAATTACATCCTCTAACAACATCTCAGATCTCCTAAAGTTAACACAAAGTGCATTTACTTCCATCGAATCCTGGCTTAATGAAGCTCAACTGGTACTTAATCCCAAAAAATCAAAACCTTTACTCTTTACAACCAAACCTCTAACTCTAGACTTTAAAATATTCTCTCAAAACAATACAGAAATTGAAATTGTAAAAACAGCCAAACTACTTGGCATTACAACTGATGACAAACTACCCTTAGAGAATCATATACTCAGCTCAGTCAAAAAGACCTATTTTAAGCTTGGCAAACTCTATAAGCATAAACTCTACTTGGACAAGTCTACCAAGTTGAAACTATCTAATAGTCTACTTCTACTCTCCCTCCTCTATGGTTGGCCCATTTTCACTAACCTACACACATCTCTCCTGTACAAACTGCAGTCGTGCTACTATAAAATAGCTAAGTTTGTCTCCAACATGGCAACTTGAACACCTCATTGTCTGGCCATTAAATCTATAAACTGGTTTGAGTTGCCTCATTACCTACATTACTCCCAACTTACTCTCAGCCACAAACTACTAAATAATCCAAACTTCTGCCCACCCCTTCAAACTATAATACAAACACACAGGTTCCTATTAGAAGATGGAAGATGCATTCTTTCGAATGTGCCTTGATCGAATTTGAAAAGGCAAAATGATGAAGCGGCATATAAGCGAATTCTTTCCCTGGGAAAGAAATTGCTTGAGTGCGTCCATTACTTTGCCATTTTTGTCAATGTAGTGCAATCTCGGAGTTGGCATATTTAAGTAGGGGTGGGGGGGGGGGCAAAGCCCCTCACTTTATAAGTGTTTTTTTTGGAACAGCGATTTTTTTCCAAGGGAAAAAAAATCGCTGTTCTAAGCGTTCAAGTTTGTAAGCTTTCGTTTACATGGGGTCGATAAATCATCATTCGCTCTTCTAAGCATTCGATAATCTAATATAGACCCAAACACACACCCCTACTCAGCATCTTAGTTCCTCTAACAAACAACTCTTAACCATAACTAAACCCAACAAAAGAGCTGAACAATGTCTCTATTCCCATGCCATTGCCAAACTTTGGAATGTGCACCCTCTCACTCTTACTCAACTAGACTCTTTAAAAACATTTAAATTTGCACTAAAAGAACACCATCTCAATACCCTTGTCTGTTCTTGTAGTCATATGTTTAAACCACCTTAAATGTTTTGGCCACTATACACCGCAAATACTTTTACGAACTTAATATAGTTGCAATTTACACTATCTGTCTTTGTATCCAATCTCGCTTGATTTCTTTATTTCAGTGGCTGAATAAACAGAATTGATTAAACATTATTCTTACTTATGAGAATATACAAAAAGAATTACTAAAGATTTAACACATAGCGTTTATTTTCTTGTATACCTCTATAATATGTATTTGTCTTGTATATCTATTTCAATTTGTATTATGTAAAAACGTTCTTGACTTTCAAAGTTAAGCTGATGTTATGTGAAAATGTATGTGATTGTATGGAGCTTTTCTCCATGGGCCTCCACTGAAAATGGGTCGTTTGGGCCCAGTGGACTTTCACGGTCAACAAATGCCAATAAATATATATATATATGTGTGTGTGTGTGTGTGTGTGTGTGTGTGTGTGTGTGTGTGTGTGTGTGTGTGTGTGTGTGTGTGTATCTACAGCTATATCTATATATCTATACATATATATCATTTACTATCAAAACTGCGAAAGGCAAAACAATTTCTGTTCACAATTTTGAGGTAAACCATCGAAAACAGAATCACGACCACATTACAATGTTAAACAGTTGATCAATGCAGCAGATTCACCATTGCCTTCAAAAACATCATGTGATATCCGTACAGGAGCTCATGTAAATGAAACTCTTATACAACACATCAAGTTTTTCCAGGGGGGCAAACCCCCCTGCACCCCCCCCCGCTAACAATATGCTCCAACTCCGAGATCGCACTACAGTGGGGATATGGATGAATTTCCAAACCTCACTGTACCGCGATCTCTGTACAGTTTGTTGAACAAATAAAGCTGAATGCACTATTGCATTCGCATAAGTTTGTTCGACATTGCAATATATTCAACATTTTGTGAACGGCAATCTGACGTTCAGAATAATAACTGCCGTCTGATTGTCGTTCGCAAAAATGATGGTAAACCTCTATGTGTGTGTGTGTGTATATATATATATATATATATATATATATATATATATATATATATATATGTATATGGATTCACTATGTAATTTCGAAATACTGAAATCCCCAATTTCAATATTTCGAAATTACATAGCCAAACACACAAAACACCGAAACCCTAAAACCGCGAAATTCAAAATCTCGATGGTACACTACAGATACAACACACACAAACACATACACACAACTTCCCCCCCAACTCAAACATAATATCCTACACTACAGATAAGCAGGGGGCAAGCCCCCTGCACCCCCCACCCCTCCCTACTTATATAGACTAACTCCGAGATCTCACATTCAGACACACACAGGTAACTCACTCCCACACATTGTACACACCCTAGCACACACACATCACAGTCAAAACACACACTGACATACACTAAAGCCCCTAACCAACACACATACATACATACCCAAACTCACACCTTACCATTCCCGCACCACAACACCAGAAGTGCTAATTCAAAATCTCAGTACTTCAGGATTTTGAATTTTGAGCTTCTGGTGTTCTGGGATTTCAAGACTTCGCTACTATAATTTCGAAATACTGAAATTCGTGATTTCAGTATTTTGAAATTAAATAGGGAACCTGTATACACACACATATATATATATATATATATATATATATATATATATATATATATGAGATACACACACATACACGCGCGCGCACACACACACACACACACACACACACACACACACACACACACACACACACACACACACACACACACAAAATTAGGATCATAACAAATTACTAGGCTACTGGCCCTGAGGCCCTAGCCAATAAATTATCCCAAGTTCCCACAAATCAGTACCCGATGCTTCTGTACAGTAGGGACACAGATTGAATCTCAGGATGTATTTTCTACTTCCCATCCAGTCATCCAGGTTCTTCTTAAAGAGGGCTAATGAAGTACTCTGCTTGACGTGGAGAGGGAGTCTATTCCACAGATGGAGGAGTCTCTGGGAGACAAATCTGTCCCACCAGCAAGTCCTATTGATGTCGCAGACCAAGTTGAGGTTTTGCATGCGGGTCATGCAAATGGAATTTGGCTTGTGAATATGCATCAATTTCATCCAGGTGGGGTCAGAGATTGCTCTGTATGCCAGACATAGATCATCTCTGAGGAGTCTGTATGAGATGGAGTAGAGGGACAGGGCTTTTAGCCTATCCATGTAGGATGGATTTTTGAATCCCTGGATTCTCCTGGACAGGAACCTCTGTGTTCTCTCCAGCTGCTGCATGTATTTCACGACGTACATGCTGAAAGAAGCGTTATACTCGATGATCGGCTTGATAAGGGAGGAATATACAGGGAAGTTATGACTCCCTTGTTCCTGTAAGAAATACCCTTACTAATGAGGTAAGCCATGTGGAAAGCTTTCCATATAATAGAGGCAACATGGTGCTCAAAAGTTAGATTGACCAACTCTGAGATCGCACCATAATGCAGGAAATGGCAAACTCCCAAAAACAGCCCAGTGAATTTTTTCCCTGGGAAAAAAATCACTGTTCCGTGTCTTCGCTATTTAGTGCATTTGATATTTATAGCTCGATGAAAGAACGTTCACTCTTTTAACCATTTGAGCTTCTGATATAGACCTGCATGACTTCACTAATATCCTCACTTGCCTGTTTAGGCCAAGGAGAGAACGTTTCCAATTTGGCACCCGTTCCTTCTTGGTCCTGGACAGCAATTTTTTCCTTTTGTTGTAGAGTTTATTTATAGCTGATGTCCACCAGACAGGTTTACTCTTCCTTGAGGAGAAGGATTTTGTCCTGTCAGGTATTGCTGAATTCATGCATTTATATAAATGGTCATATAGTACTTTGGTGTAGGTTTGGACATTAGTGCCAGTTCCTACTGTTGGGGAGGGGGCTGTGAAGCTGTTCAGACCTTCCCTCAGGAGGTTGTAATCAGCTTTGTAGAAGTTTTTTTGTTTAACCCTAGCTAGGGGGGGGGGGGGTCATGAGAGATGGTGACTTCAAAGGTGACCGCTTTGTGGTCTGATCTTACCAGGGATGATGGCACTGTGGGGATGCTTCAGTGGTTTTCTATGTTGGTTAGTTCCAAGCCCAAGATGCTGTCACCTCTTTTGGGGGTGTCAACTAGCTAGTCCAAGACAATGGCATTGATGCAGTCAAGGAATCTTTGAGCATTTGTGTTCTGACTCAAGTAGTTTTCCCAATCAATGGCTGGGTAGTTAAAATTGTCCAGGATCAGGGTGTAGGGTTGAATCTTAATAGATTTGAGCAGGTCCAGATAGGTGGCATGGGCATCCTGAATCAATTTTGGGGGCCTGTAGCTAACTATGATTATAATAGGAGTCTTGTCGACCATTAACTGCACCTAGAGTGTCTCCTGTGTGTCATACTGTTTGACCAGTCTGGGCGTGTGTATATCTTTAATATATATTGAAACACCAACTCCTTTGGCTTTGCTGCCCTCAGTTTGGGGTCTGTATGTATGACAGGATGAGCGACCAGATAAGGCTGGGGTGCTCTCTGCAGCTTTGAACCACGTTTCTGTAACTGCACAAATGTCAGCATCTTCCAGAGTTAAGAATACTTGCAATGAGTGCAGTTTCATTTTGAGACTCTTAGCATTCAGCACATGACCTTTAAATTGCATTTAGATGAGATTCTCATGTTGGTAGTTTTGATCTCATAGGTAATTTCTTTTTTTCCCAATATCTTTATTTGGATTTCCAAGAAGAAATATAAAAACTTCTTAACTTCTTCAACATGTGACGATCACAAGTACATAGAGAATGTTTTGTTTATAACACACTGAAGAATTAACATAGGAAAGAAAATAACATAACAACTATGTAGACTGAGTGGCAAGTGCCATAACATGAGTTCATTTACTACAATGACAATAGTACATAACAGTATGTTTTCAGGCATAAAGGAATGAAAGAAAAAACAAGACTTGATTAATAAATCTTCTCTTTGTTAACACAGCTTAACATGTAAATGTGTCTAGTTAAAATTATTGGAGTATGTTGTCAAAAAGTGTTTTCCACAACTATGCATAATAAAAGCATTTCCTTTGGTTGATAACTATCAATTTATTAGCTATTATACATGTAATCACATATGTTTAAAGCCATCCCACAATACATTTGATCTGTCATGCCAGTTTTGCAAGATATATAGCTTCATCAATGAAAAAATGATAATTAAAGTATGTAGTTTTTGTTTAGATAGTCCCATGGGGGACTGTGTAAAATAGCGAATTTTCAAGACACAGTTGTCGTTTCATATCCCATTTTTTCCCATTCTGGCCCTTCATGAACACCATAACTTACTTGAACATTTACAGCTCCAAAATATATGCAAAATGTCAGCTCTTTGGTATTGACAGTATAGACATTTAGGAGATGATGTGAAATAAGATTTATTAAGTTTGGCAGGAGTTAAATAGGCATTATTAACAATCATGAATTGGGTATACATGAGTTTTTTTTTAAAGGGATTAATTTAAAGAAAGTTGAATTGATTGAGATTTCTGATTACACTGAATTGCAGGTTGCATTCTAGACCAATAGTATAGGATATTATCTTAATACCTGTGATTACTGTATACTTATTTAACATTTTCTTTTTAAGTGTGAACATATTCCATAACTCCTTACAGAGATTTATATTAATATTGTCTATTTTGGTCTTTCTAATAGGGTCGATGTCATTTCTTTAATCTGTCTTAGTATAACTAGATAGCTTTTAGGAAGGTTTAATGCAATTATGAGACCATTAGTAGAAAGATTTTTATAATAATAAATGTGGGTTTCCTCCGGGAACTCCGGTTTCCTTCTACATTCCAAAGACATGCATCTGGAGGATTTCTCCCTGGGCCTCCGCTGAAAACAGGCTCTGTGGAACCTAGTCGGACTTTACCGGTCAACAAATGTTAAATAAATAAAAAAAATAAATAAATAAAAAATCTAATATCTTCATTTCTTTGATTAAGGGATAACATACTGTTATGTTTAGGTTTAACATAGAGTTATTTCATTCATAATTTGTACTGAGGTAGAATGGTTGGAAACTTTTAAAAGAACTTGTTAGATTTAGTGATTCAATTATATTTTGCAAGATAGTTATACCTTTTGGGCAGTTTAGTTTGATTCTACTCATATCTTCTTTATTGAGGAAGGGTAGGGCCTTAGGGTTGATTTTGGAATCAGTTACTAGATTATACCACATTTTTACTCAGATAGGGTTCCATTTAGCTTTTAGTTGGACAATAATCAGATATTGCTATAATTCTGTTAGCATTTATTATGTCGTAATACAGTTTAAAATCTGGGAGACTTAAGCCACCAATCTTTTCAGGATAAATCAATTTTTGATAGCTGATACAGATCAATTTAGGTTCTCAAAATAATTCAGAAAGTTTTACATTTAAAGTTTTGAAAAATTTTTAGGTATTATTGCATTAGTTGCATTAAATTGAAACAGTAGTCTAGGTATCATTTTAATAATAGCCACCTTTGACAATAGAGGGAATTTTAATTTGTTCCATCGGAGGATATCCTTTTCAACTGTTGTCCAAAGTTTCATTACGTTAATCTGGTAAAATTTTTTGGGTCATCACAAAAAAAATACCCAAATATTTCACAGTGTCATTTGACTTAATTCCAGACCTGTAAAGTAATAAACTAAGTTATAGTTTGAGTTTAAAGGAAAAATGGATGATTTATTCATGTTAAGTTTGTAATTAGAAAATTTTTAAAATGTTACAATAGAATGCTGATTTTATGGTAGATCGGTATTAGGTAAAGTAAAGTAAAGGTTTAAGTCAACAGCAAAGGCCACTAGTATAAGCTTTATATTCTTTATTGTAGGAAGACAGTGAAAGGTTCTTTGAACTATAAGAAGGAAAAGTTGTTCTATATTGATAATAAATATGGGGATAATGGGCAACCTTGTCATCTACCATTAATAATTTTTATTCGAGAATAAGCCGTTTTGTTAATATGTAAAGTCTTGTGTGCATTTGCATAAAGAATTTTAAATGAGCTAATAAAAGGTTGCAGTAAACCAAAATGCGGTATTATTAAAAAAATAAAATCTAGATTGAGTCTATAAAAAGATTTGGAAGCATCAAGAGCAAGTGCGAATATCAAATTATTATTTTGACTAGGTAGAGAAATCAGGGTGTCCAAAGTTAACGTATGGTCACAGGTTTGTCTACCCAGAAGAAAACCTAAATGGTTAGGTGAAATTATACTTGATAGCAACAGTTGAAATCTGTTTGCTAATAATGAGGCAAATATTTTAATGTCTAAGTTTATAAGGGAAATTGGTCTATAGTCTGATGGGTCTTTAGTGTCAGTATTTTCCTTTGGAATAAAGATTGTTTTAGAATTATTTAAATACAGGTCCAGTTATACCATGTTCTTTAATGTAATTGAATAGACGCATTAGAATTTTTGAAATGTTTTGAATAAAAGTTTTATAAAAAGCTGCTGTATATCTATCAGGTCCAGGGGATTTACCCGCCTTAAGATTATTTATTATGAATAGTATTTCTTGTAAAGTGAAAAGAGCTATAAGAAGGTCCTGTTGACTTTGGTTAAGTTTGGCAGAAATAATCTGGTTTAGAAATTGATCTTTTTCTTGAGAAGTACATTACAACTTTTGTTTTCCATATGTTTGAGAATAGATTTGTTCAAAATCTGAATAATCTCAGCATTTGAATTGTAAGCCTTATTTTGATACATGATTTCAGAGAAGCTTTGTTAATATTAATCATTATTGCTAGCATTTTTGATAGAATTTGTGTCCATTCAGAATCTCTAGCCACAATTTTCATTTCATTGAATGATACTTGCTTTGCATAAAGTAGGTAAAGTCCTTTTTGAAGATCACTTATTTTTGTTCAACAGTAGAACTGTAATTTTTACAAAGTTCCTCTTCAAGATCACTAATTTTTCCCTTCAATGTTACTTCCTTTGATCTATAGATTTTTTATTTTATAATAAGTTGCTTTATTGCTAAGCATGCCCCTAATGTGGGCCTTAGCACCAACCCATTTTATATCAAAAGGAGTATGAGAAAGAATGCTTGTGTAAAATCTCATCATAACCGTAGATGTCTTTCTCTTCTGCAATATTCTTAACATGAGGGATTCACTGCCAAAGGTGGTCCCAATGTTCAGTCAGTATGCAAAAGACTTCATCCACTGCAAGGTACGTGGGTTGTCACACGTAGGCCAGAGGCTGCCTGGGCCATAAAAGTAATGTCTGCACGTACCATCCTCAGAACAGATTGCCCCAGTAAGAGCACCAGGCTAAGGAACAAAGGATGTAAACACAGATCCAGGGAAAAAGACAAAAACAGAAGGAATGTGGGAGTGATAGAATACTGCAACATAGAAGAGTAGGACATCTATGGTTATGGTAAGATTTTACAAAACTATTCTATGTCTTTCTATTCTTAGTTGCAGTATTCTTAATATGAGGGAGAGTACCAAATCTCATGAGGAAGAAAGGGATGGGGAAGGAGCAGAGACACTTTCTAAAAAGCCAAGGAGAATAGCTCTAGCAAAGCCAGCTCTAGATTTGGAGATGCCATCCAGTTTATAATATTTAGTGAAGGTATGAACAGAAGACCAGGTAGCTGCTTCCAAGATGGTGTGAGCATCCAAACCTTTGAAAAAAGCACCTGAAGAAGGCACAGCTGTTGTAGAATGAGTTGTAGAATGAGCCTTAACAGGAGTAGAAAGGCTCTTACCATAAAAAAATACCAAAAGGTAATAGCTTTAGAAATCCAAGTGGAAATATTCTGCTTGCAAACAGGCATTCCCGAAGTCCTGGGATGAAAAGAAACAAAAAGCTGATAAGATTTCCTAATAGCCTTAGTTTTATCCAACTAAAATCTGAGCTGTCTATGCATATCCAAGGTGTGTAGAAGTCTCTCACTTGATTGTGAAGAGGGGAAAAAGTAGGCAAATGAATACCTTGGTTAAGTGACAACTCATTCATAACCTTCAGCATAGAAGAAGGGCTAGTACGTAAGAAAATCCTATCCTTATGGAAAACCAGGAGGAGGGGAGCCATCAAGGCTTGAAGTTTGGACACCCTCCTGGCTGAAGCGATGGCCAATAATAACACAGTCTTCCAAGTACAGTGTTTAAGGGAAGCTGTAGCTGCAGGTTCAAACAGAACCACAGTGAGGTTTCCAAGACAAAATTGAGATCACAAGGACAAGGAACAGGTTTCCTGGGAGGTCTAATGTGAAGGATGTCTTTAAGGAAGAGTGTAACCTCCAACTTAGAAGCCAAAGTAAGAGACAAAGGCAGGCAATCAGAAATGGCTGATAGATGAGCTTTCACAGAGGAATAAAGCAACCCAGTCTTCAGCAGTTCACACAAGTAAGATACAACCAGAGGAACACCTACAGAAAGTGCATTCAGTTTACAAGAAAGACACCAGATGGAAAACCTCTTCCATTTGGATAAGTAAGATTTCCTAGTATTGGGTTTTCTGGCCTCCTACAGAACCTTAAGCACATCCTTTGAAAAGAGGTGTCTGAAAGGAATCAGAAGCCTATCACCCAAAGTGTCAGAAGCAGAGTTGACAGGTGTGGGTGTATGAGAGATCCCTTGTCTTGTGTAAGAAGATCTAACCTGTGAGGTAACTTATGATGACTGCCCTTGGCTAAATGCAGAAGAAGAGGGAACCAATGCTGTCTTGGCCAAAAGGGAATCCCCATCATGATGTTTGGTTTGTCCTGCTAAATTTTTCAGCAGACCTTTCTGAATAACAGGGGAAGGGGGGATTCATGGAGAAACATCCCTGTCCATGAGAAAGAAAGGGCATCCACCTTCCACGCAAGAGGGACTGGAACTCTGGCACAAAATTTTGGAAATTGTCTGTTCAAAGGGGTGGCAAAGAGATCTACTTGAGGAATACCCCACCAGTGGAGAATATCCAGAAACATATCCCTGTGAATAATCCATTCATGGGATTGAGTCATGGACCTGCTCGGAGTGTCTGCCAATACATTCCGATTGGAGATGTACAGTGCCTGAAGGGAGACCTGGAACTGAGTTCCCAGTTTCCATGCCATGAGAGCTAGCCTGCACAGAAGATATGACTTTGTCCCTCCCTGTTTGTTCATAGACCAAAGAATTGTGGTGTTGTCTGTAAACAGTTTTAGAGGGCCTGGAAGAAAAAGAGGGTGAAAGGACTGTACAGACAACAGCAGGTATATTAATGTGTTCCTTCCTTTTTAGAAGGGGACCATAGTCTTTGATCCTTCCAGGATGCAAAGGCTGCTCCCCAACTCATGTCTGAGGCATCTGTGAACAATTCCTGAACTGGAAAAGGAGAATGCAGATGAAGGCCTGGGTTCAGGGAAATTTGCTGAATCCACCAACAAAGTTCCCTCTTCATACAAGGAAGAAGAAGGACAACAAAGTTCAGTGGGTGCACATGTTGGCTCCAATTGACTTGAGGTACCACTGAAATTTCCTCATGTGAAGTTTGGGGATGGTGGATGCCATGAACCTTAGAAGGCAGGGAAACTCTCTGGCTGCAAGACACTGAAGAGGGAGAAGGTACTGGAAGAATTTGGTTAGAAACTGAATTTTCTGAAGGGGTATGGAGGCCAACATTTGATCTGTCTGGATTTTGCACCCCAGGAAGACATGGTCTTGTGAAGCGTGAGCAAAATTTTTTGGAAGTTTATTGTGAAACCCAGTCTTCAAAGAAGGGAAATACTGAAACAGAGATTCTGTTGAAGGTCTCTGGAAGGAGTACCTGGAGCCAGAAATTGTCCAGATATGAAAAGATCTGTACACCATGGAGTCTGCATTAATTAATCACAGGAGCCAAGCATTTTGTAAATACCCTTGTTGCTGTAGAGAGACCAAAGTGCAAAGCACAGAACTGAAAATGTGATGAAGCAACAGAAAAATGCAAATATTTCCTGAAAACGGAGTGAATGGGAATATGAAGGTAAGCATCCTTGATGTTGATGGAGACCATAAAAGCTTGTGAAAGGATGATGGGAAACAAGATAGGTAGAGAAAGCATCATGAAGATTGGGACCTTTAGGAAGGTGTTGAGGTGGGAAAGATCCAGAATGGGTTTCCAAGGGCCATCTTTTCTGGGAACCAGAAACATCCTGGAATAGAAACATCTTCCTCTTTGGTGCAGTGGAACGTCTTGAATAGTTTCCTGGGATTTCAATAACTGGAGCACCTCTAGAAAAAACTGTAGTTGCTCTCGAGGTAATTCAGGAATACCCATGAAAAGTAGAAGACTTTCCCACACCATAAAATACCCTTTGTGGAAATGGAAAGGACCCATGAATCTTGAGTAATTTCTTCCCAGACTGGAAGTGACAGGGAAAGATGCAGAGAGAGAGAGGAAAGTGGCTGAGAAAAGGTTGGTAGTCACAAACTACCTGGCTTGTTTGGAAAAGGCTGTTTTTGAGCAAGTGCAGGCTGAGAAGGTTTGTAAGCAGTAGATTTCCTAACACCCCTCTTACTTCTGGAAGGAGGAGTGTCAGATTGTTTCCTAACAAAAGGAATTTTAGCTGAGTAATTCCTTTGGAATTTAGGAACTAGAGACACAAAGATGTGTTTTAGGTCCTGTGATTGTTTGCCTTTTTCCTGCAAGGACATGAGCAAGTCTGCTGCTGCAGCACAAACAAAGCCTTATTATCTAAGGAAGTGTCCAGCAATTTAGCCTTAAAGTCATCTGGAAGTAGTTGAAGCCTCAACCAGGAGTATCTCTGTAAAAGAGAGCCAGATGCAGCCACTCTAGCAGGTGCTACAGCTGCATCACAGCTGCACACAATGGAGTGGTGTGCTACCTAGGATGACGCCCCCAGAAATGATGAAAGCTGTGACTCAGGAAGGTCAGAAACAAGCTGAATAGCCTGTGAAAGGAGAGCCAAAGCATACTTGGTCATATCGGTTTGGTAACTGACAACACGGGAAACTAGGGTGGCCAAGGTATAAACCTTCTTCCCAGTCTTTCCATGGTCTCACTCTCTTTATCTGAAGGGAGAAGAGAAGTGGATGGCAGTAGTCTAGAAGGTTTATCAGCAACCACAGAAACAGTCACTGAATCTGCTGATGGGCATTTGTAAAGAAATTTACAGTCCTCTGGTACTTTATAGAAACTATCTTGCTTGTTAGGGGCAGGGGGTTGAGAGTTCAGAGTCTCAGTAGAGAAGAAAAAGTGTCAATAAAAGCTGGAAAAACTGAAGGCACAGCAGAAGGAGAGAGAGAATCCATTTGAAGCAAGTCATAGTACTTTCTCTGCACCTCAGAAACCTGACAGCAGTCCCACTTTAAATACTCCCTCATCCTAGCAATAGTCTCCCTAGTGGTGATATCTTCACCAGAAGACTCTGTGCCATTGGACTCTTCCTCAGGGAAGGCATGCTCCAAGGGGGAGTTAATCTGAAAAGGGTAGGCCAAAGATTCATCCTTTGAGGAATCTTCCTCTTCAGAAGAATTCTACACTCTGATCCTTTTCTGTATGGAAGAAGTTAGAAGACTAGGAAGGGAAACCACTGAGGGAGGTTTACAGGCCATAAAGGCATTGAACAAGCCTTGTGTGAAAGCTTGCCAATCAGCAGGTGAGTCCTGACGAGCAGAAACATGTTTGGTTTTCTCTTTCTTTTTAAGAACATCAGCCCCATGAAAGGTGGAAGGACCAGATGTAGGCCTACATTCAATGACGCTCATTGGTACGGCTTCCCTTACTAAAATTTGTGGAGTATCTTGAGGGTCTTCTGAAATGATGAGCCTTGCTTCCCCCTGTTCATCCAAAGTGGATATCTGCAAAACCTCCAAGGATGTGCTGATGGCAGGATCCCTTGCAGCCTCTGAAATGGTATGCACCTTAAAATGCGAGCCGAAATCCGGACAGGTCTCCGGGCCTTCATCAGCCTCAAGAGAGATGCCTGGAAGGGGAGGCACAGCTGAAGCTTCAGGCCTAACTTTCTTAGACTCCTTTATAGAAGGCTCTGCAGAAGACCCCAATATACCCTTCATAACATTGAGTGCTAACCTTTTAAGTGTATGACTCTCAAGGTAAATATTAAGAGATGAAAGGCAGCTATGTAAGGTCTTAGGAATGAAAGCTTTACAGAAAGGGCAAGACTTATGGTAGTTGTTGGGACCTAAGCAGAACTGACACTGACTGTGACTGTCTTTATGTGGAATTTGTCTTCCACACTGGCATTTGCCCTTTTTGGATGACATGTAACCTCTCAGCCAAAAAGCAGTAGAAAAATATAAAAGAAAACCCCAGCGGTGCACTTATCTGAAACTCTTGTAACCAGCAAACAACTCGGGCTAGCAGAATGACAATTTAAGATGGCATTCAAACTGGCGGCAGAGAAGTTCTGAGGATGATACGTGCGGACATCACTTTTACGGCCTGAGCCGACTGCTGGCCTACTTGCGATGTCCCACATACTCTGCAGCCGATAACGTCTTCTGTATACTGGCCAAACAACAGGATTATGTTTGACCGTGAATCCCTCATGTTAAGAATACTGCAAAATAAGAACAGAATGACATCTATGTGTATGGTAAAATTTTGCATAACTATTCTTTCTCATACTCCTAGAAGGTTCTGCTGGCTTGGTTAAGTTTGAGAAAAACTATCTGGTTTAGAAATTAATCCTTTTCTTGAGAAGTACTTGATAAGTTGTGCTCTCCATAACTTTCAGAATAGATTTGTGCTAAAATCTGAATAATTTCAGTAGTTGAGTTGTACGTCTTATTTTAATATACGATTTTGGTTAGTAATGTAGAAGTTTTGTTAATATTAATCCTTCTTGCTAGTATTTTTGATGGAACTTGTGTCTATTCAGAATATCTAGCCACCATTTTCATTTCGTTGAATGATACTTGTTTTGTATGAAATACGTAATGTTCTTTCAGAAGATCATTTTTTTCTGTAGTAGAGCTGTAATTTCTACAAAGTTTGTCTTCAAGACCGCTAATTTTCCCTTCATTTTTACTTCCTTTGATCTATAGATTTTTTATAATAACTTGCTTTATTGATAAGTATGCCCCTAATTTGGGACTTAGCAGTAGTTCATTGTATATCAAAAGGAGTATGACAACTATGAGAGATGTTCATATGCTCATCAAATACTTCATTCATTTCCTTAACAATATCATCTTTCTGGTGTAGTAGAAGGGTTAAGAGTCTAGTTATAACTTTTCTCAATGGTACTTGTTGTACTGGACCAATTAACAATAAGTGTAATTCTAGCATGGTCTAAAAAATATGTGGTTTAACACAGAAGTTAATGTTAGATGTCAAAAATATTTCTGAGGTTAAGAAGAAGTCCAGCCTCACCTAAGTTTTATAGTAATGTGAGTAGAAAGTAAATTTCTCTGATACTTAATTTCTCTTCTGAAAATTGAAATGGGTCAAATAAATGAAAATCTACTTTTAAGTCAGAAATTACTGTTGAAGCATGTGTATTATATGATTTACTTCTACTAGTCCTGTCTGACGTAAGATCACCATCTGCATTCCAATTTCCCCCTAAAATATAATAATAGTTAGGGAGTTGGCTTAGAATTTTATAAATTGACATAATAGACTTATGTTGTTTAGTACAGGGTGCATGTAGGTTCAATAATAGTACAAGTTTATCAAGAAATGAGTTTTTTAAGACTACGCAACCCCATTTCACTTCCTCATCTGAGTTATACTGTAATGTATTATCCTTTAAAGATTTTTTGAGCATATTTGCAACCCCAGTGCTGTTTGATTTAGTGCCTGATTCAACTATAATCTCAATCTACCTCTTACCCTGCTCTTGAGTCCATTGACCCAACAACAAAAATTATTTCAGCCTTTTATTTAAATGCTAAGTGAAAAAACATGCTTCTTTTCTGTTTCATCTGTATACCATTCACATTCCATGAATCAATTGTCCACATTAACACTCCCATTAAAATTGTACCAATGGATAGTGAAACAGTATTTTAAGAGACCATAAGAACCATTTTTATCACACAAGTTTAAATAGAAATAAACTATCACATTGCACTCTGCTCTTCCTGCTACCAACCTGTGCCCAAACACACTCCAAAAAAGCCAGGAAGAAAACAAACAGTGTATAAAGATCCATATAAGAAAATAAAATTATATTCTTGCATCCATGTGTGTTCTTCATTTTCAACATATTTACCCTGAAATTCAATATAAAAAAAAAACATTTTTAGGTAGATCGAAAATAGCATGACTACCCCAAAAACCCAGCAAAAACAAGTCGCACACCGCCCTTATGAAGTGTTAACTTGCAGTATATAGAAAGGGCAGTAGGGATACTTACCAAACAAGTATTTAAATTTGAACAAGTTAACTGTAAACAAATACACACATCATAAAATCAGTAGCAGTATGATATAAATGATAAAGACATATACAATTTGAAAGCATGGACCAGCTTTAATGCTTTCATTCTCATAGGAAATAGCTCTGAGACATGAGAATACTTTGCAGGTACTACAATATGGTAAAATGGCGGGAAGTATACTGCATAAACTCTGACAAGTATATATAGGACCCGAGAGACCTCCCAACCATTAATAATGATTATGTCAGCACAGACAAAACTTCAGTACAAAGCACATATGCAATTAATTTGACTCAAAGGTACAATTATTTAGATGGCAAATCTTGCAAATCGGCGTTTACAATATATCCACTGATATTCAGTATATGGTCATTGGATAATGTTAATAATAGATTGATTTTCTGTAAGACCAACTTAATGCTACCTTCCACAAAGAAAGAAAAATAGCTCCTATACATTTAGAGCACTTTCACAGGGACCCCACTATGAATGACAGAAGAATGTGCACTATAGAAACACTGTTACATATAAACAGAGCCCTGGCGACCAACACGGTCAGTTAGAGTGTAAAACCAGCACAGATAATATTGAAATACAAAACACATTACATATAATATTTTATCTCAAATTTACAGAAGTTTGGTTCCACTGATATTCAATATGTGGACATTAAATAATGCTATTAACAAGGAGACTTCATTTAAAACCAACTTGATGTCAACGTCCGCTTAGAGAAAATGGCTCCAGTACCTCAGAGCACTTTCACAGGGACCCCCTATGAAAAATGGAAGAAAATACACAGTAAAAACACTGTCATATATAGACAGAACCCCAGTGACCACACAGTTATTAAAAGTGTAAAACCAGTGCAGATAATATCAAAATACAAAACACACTGCATACAGTATTTTGTCTCACACTTACAATTCTTTGGTTAACACAGTGTGGTTGCTACCATTACTAGTATATACATTAGTATTTGTATGTGGTCTTCTTATAATAGCTCAGCAGTCAAACTTCATTCAGGTATTTTGTTGAAAGCATTTATGAAGGCTCGTTTTGCATCCCTAAATGACTCAACACAGTATTTATTTCCCTTCACTTGGAACTCCAAAGTAGAGGGGTATCTGATCTGAAACTTGATCTCCTAGCAATCAAAAATACACACAATGGTGACAATCTCTGTAGACCCTGCTTGATTTGGTATAGTAAATTCTGGGTGAAAGTCATTTTGCTCCTGTTCCATGTTAGTACTTTTTTCAGTTTGGCAGCCAATAAGATTTTAAAGGCATCTTGGTAATTTAAGACTCTCATGTATATGTCTTATTTATCTTGTAACTGTGGTGTTTTTAATGCATGATGTACTCTCTCAATAATGATCTGGATGGATTCAGCCTGGTTTTCTAGGAGGCAGCCAATAATTTGGTGTAAACTGATTAGTTTTGATTGTTCAAATTTTTCGGGTCTATATCAGAACATTGAAGTTTTAAAACATCGAATGTTCTAATATCGACCCCAAAACAGCGAAGCTGCAGAACACCAAATTTTTTCCTCGGGAAAGAATTCAGTTGGCCATTTCTGTGGCTTTGCTATTTTCAGCACTGTGGTGGAAAGGTACGGGTCGAGTTCAGGTAAGTGTGCGATTGTGCGGATGTTAGAGTTAGGGCGCGGGTTAGGTGAGTTAATGTTAGGGCGCAGGTGAGGCGAGTGTGCGATAGTGACAGACATTAGGGTTATGGCGGGGTTGGTGAGTTAGGGTTAGGGTGCGGGTCAGGTGAGTGTGCGATAGTGTCGGACCTTAGGGTTAGGGTTTGGATTAAGGTAAGTGGATAGATATTAGTGTATGTACAGTTTAGTGTAGGGTAGATGTAGGATTTTAAGTGTATGTGTGTGGATTGCTGTTTTTTTGGTGTGCTTGTGTTGTGTGTGTGTGTTTCTCGAGACAGCAAATTTTTTCCCAGGGAAAAAAATCACTGTTCCGGATGTCCGAGATTTTAAGCTTTCGCTTAAAAGGGGTTGATGAATTAGCGTTTGCTTTTCTAAGTGTTCAGTAATTCAATATAGACCTTATTTTTTGGGTTCTTGCATCTAGGTCTAGGATTTTTTCCTTCAGTTCCTGAACAGTATTAGTGTTAGATTGTGATGTTTCTGATATTTGATTGATTTTTGTTTTGTTTTCTAATATTTTAGCTTCCATTTTTTTCTAATCTGTCTGTTATACAGTTCATTGTGTTACCAAAAGTTTGCAGGCAGTCTGATAATTGTTGAATCACTGATTGTAATAGTTGTAGCACTGTTTTGAAGTCTTTCAAGTATGGGAAATGTCATGCTTTCAGTTTACTTATGCTCTTTTGGCCTTCTGGCTGTCTGGTAGCTCTCGGTCATTTGGAAATAATTTGTTTTTTCTGGAGTGGATACAGCTGAGAATTTAGAATTAGATATTTATTAGTCCATGGTATCAGTCTCATTTGCCATCCTGATAGTTTCCTTGGTAAAGTATGGCTCCTCGATTTTGTGGACCATTGCAGCGGAGTTTCGTCTGGGAAGTCACCCACACCTCAGAGTTAATTCTCTACATGGTTATCTATTTGTTGCTTTCTTTTTTTTTTCACCATTTTTAAAGCCTACTGGTTAGCGAGTGGTTTAGCTAATCTTTAAAGTAATTTTGGAGCTTAGTTGATGGTTACTGCACTGATTTAACTGAAGTGTCCCTGCATTTTCATTGGCGTTCACAGGACAGCAACCATCTTACCTCCTCGATATAGGTAATTTCTATTTCTCCTTGAGTCAGTGTTGTGAGAGAGATTTAGGAAAATGAAATTAGTCTTATTTTTCACTTTCTTAGTAGTTACTCATAAGGTATAATCTGAAAAAAACATGACCATTTTGATTTTAATCTATGTCATCTGTTAATCTCTTTTTAGCCATTTTTCTCTGTGGCAGTATCCCACAACCCTACTGGAAGTGGAATGGACTATGTGACTACATATGCAAATTTTATGATTATTAGATGTTCTGTTTTTTGGACAGGTGTACCTACTTTTCAAATGCCTTTGACAGAATTTCAAATTCTGCAGGTTGCAAAGTATGCTTAGGAGGAGTACATTTTTGGAATGGCTAATTTACTCATTACTTCCATTAGGCTAAAATTCATTTTACTAGAATTTTTTTTTTTTAACAAAGGACAGTGGTGTTAAAAGATATCTATTTCACAAACATATAATTATATAATAAAGTTAATAAGCATTTTAATTTATTTAAAAACTGTGACTGGGAATACTATGAAGAAAGCTCAGGTTCCTATACTATGAAGAAAGCTCAGGTTCCTAAAATATACAGTTTACTACCACTCAAAATAAATGTAAGTTATGCACTTACCACAAAGCAGGGTCCTTTTCAGCCAAGTCCTTCCAATACAAAGTTTGGGTACTGACCCACTCATCATATTTGATCCAGCCATTACCTAATGCTCTAGTGCCTCAAGCTCCAGCAAACTTTACCCACAGTCCTTTGTGAATTTATCCTTCAGATTGAGTTTGCAGCCTAGTGACCACCTACACCAGGAGAACAGCAATGAAATTCTGAAAAAGAACTGAAAGGTGGCAATTTGGCTGGCAATGAATGGACGAATGTCGCAAGGACAGACTTGGATGAAAAGGATCTGATGTACTTACCGTAAGTACATAAATTCCATATCCTTGTTTCATCAGTCCTTCCAATCTGACAGTTAGGAAAGAATTGCAAGCTACTTGAGATCTAGGGTGGAAATCATGACAGGATACCCACAGACCGAAGCTGCAAACACAGCTCTGGTTCTAGAAATGATGTTCAGTTTGTAATTGTTGTGTGGACTGTACTTTGCTGCAAAAAAGTCATTAGTGGAGGAATTCCTGAAAAAAGCTGTAGAAGTTAACATTGATCTTGTGGAATGGGCCTTTAGTTTTGAGCTTAGGGTCTCCTTGTTGTTGATAAAGGAGATACAATCTGATAGCTTTTTTGTTTAGAAATGTTGGAACTCAGTCTGTCAGCAGCAAAGGAGACAAACAACTAGGTGCCCTTTCTGAGTAAGTTGAATCTGGGTTGTCTATGAAAATCTAAAGTGTGTAGTAGATAGTCTCTTTTGTTGAAATAATTTGGAAGCAACAAGAAAAGGCTGATAAACTACATATTATTCTTTTTTCAGAAACAAGCCTTGGGAATAAAAGATGGCTTAATTCTTAAAGTTACTCCATCCTTATGAAAAACAAATACGGTGCAGTAACAGACAAGGCATGTAGTTCTGAAATTCACCTAGATGATGCAATAGCCACTAGAAAAATGATTTTGCAGGGTAAATAGTTCAGGTCTGCAGATGAAGATGGTTCGAATAGAGGCTTTGTTAGAGCTTCCAGGACTAAATTTGAATCCCAGAGTGGTTTAGGGTCTGTAATGGGAGGGTGAAGACGAAACACTCCTTTGAGGAAAGCCTTGCACAGCTTATGAGAAGCCAAGGTATTGTTTGGTATCTTGAGTGGTAACTGAAAATGGCAGCCAACTGCACTTTGACAGTATATAGCTGGATCAAGCTTTGAACAATGAAGACAGAAATTGTAAGACTTCAAAAATCAAATAGGAAATGGATCATATCTTTGACTGGTGGCTCAGAGGAGAAATGTTTCCATTTACTCTTATAAACAGACTGTTTCTAAGAAGCAGATAAAATGTGGATTGCATTCTCTGAGTGGGAATAGTGCCTGGCCATTACAGAAACTAAAGAAGCAATGCAGTTAGTCTGAGGTTGTGAAGGCCCAGGTGAGGCTGACAGGAGGGATGAAAAAGAAGATCTGGTTGTGGATCTAGAACCCAAAGAGGCTTCTTCAAATGAAGTCTGAGAAGAGGAAACCAAATATGTCTGGCCAGTATGGAAAAATGAGAAGAACCCAAAACTTGCAATTTGATGTCTATCATGGGAAGGGAGGTATAGAAGACTGGGGGCTGCTGACAGGCTAGAGCATCTCTGACCAACTGCTCCTCCGGAGAACTTGGGTGAAGTAGCTTTTGCACTTGTTGTTAGAGGGAGAAGCAAACAATTCACAGCAAAACTGACCAAAATCACAAAAAATCTCTCGAGCTGCTAATGGATTGAGAGTGAGGTGATAGGAGAGATCTGCTAGGCCTATCTGCTTCACAGTGGGACTTCCCCTTCTGAGCTCTGCCACTAGAAAGTGACCTGAATCCAAAGCCCATTGCTATATTCTCATGGCTTCCTTGCAAAGAGGGGAAGATTTTGTTCCTCCATGTTTGCTGATGTACTAGACTGTGAACATGTTCTCTAATTGAATGGCTATCACTACTTAAGGCAAGAGGTCCGTGAAGTCCTGCAGCACTAGTAGGATAAACTTACCTCCAGGGTATTGGTGTGAAGACTGGCTTCTGACTGGTCCCAAATTCCTTACACTATCCTCTCCATGAAATGACTCCCCATCCCAGACAGGAAGCATTTGTGAGGTATTATTGCTCTAGGACAAGTCAGAGCAAGTGGCTTTCATATCTGAAGCAAACAGGATATCAGCCACAAGTTTAAATGATTCCAGCATAGCTGCTTCAAACAGCTGGTGGCTGAAAAGGAATCTGCTAGCTGTGACCACCCTGTAGATTGATCTGTGACAGAAGGGAAATACTGCCAGCCCAGCTAGCTGGAATTCTGTAAATAATTACATGTCATCTGTGAATACTAATATGATTTATGTAGAAATGTAACAAAAGGAGAAACTGCCAGCCCAGTTATCTGGAATTTTGTAAATAATTATATGTCATTTGTGAATACCTGTATGATGCAATTGCTTGTGTTTGCAAATATATTAGAACTATATATTATGTGTTATTATGCAATGACCCCTCATTAATATTCCAAAACATGCACGCTGATTGGCCAGCGTGCCCATTGTAAATCCCACAATATACCAATGGAAAAAGGTCCGGTCGCCCAAACGTTTTTCCATTGGTATAGTGTCCAAAACTTTTTTTTAATTAAAAAAAAAAACGGAGCAATGGAGACTTTCATTTCTCTGTCACTTCCATTTCAAAGCATTGATGTTCTGGGTATGCCTGGGAATGCAAGTCCCATACAGATGCACAGTATATCAGCATAAGGAAGCAGTATACCACCACCGGCAGAAGAACAGTAATGCGCCGTTATGCAAAGACATTATTTATGAAAAGTAAGCATTTTTCTTCTTAAATAATGTCATTGTATAATAGCAATAACTAACTCTGTGGTTGTGGTATACTGAAGATTTACCCACAGTTGGCTTTATTTAATCACTCGGGATTTTCCCTCAAGATTAAACCACGTCAGCCATGGGTAAATCTTCAATATACCACACCACATTGTCACTTATTGCTTAATTAAACTACGGGTACAGAAGTGTGTGTTGAACAGGGTTTGTACAGTACTGAGCTTCAAGGATGTGTCCACAGTGTACCCTACTGGAAAAGAACAGAAATGTATATAAACTATATACCTGGTGAAATGTATATGTTTTTATAGTAGAAACTGGAACATACAGAGGTAACTTGCAAAACTTCAAGAAAATAAGTTGAAAATAAATTGTTTTACGATTGTGTTATAAACGTTAGTTTCAATGCAGCGAGGAGACAGGATGTTTAGAACTAGGGTGCCTTTGGGTGCCTTCTGTATTGTTTTGTAAGTGTTTTATTGTTTTATGTCTTCTAGTAACTCCAAACATCTGAAGGCTATGTATTTTTCACAAGGAGAGTTCACATGCTACAATGGGGGGTTTAGCCTGGGAACTGGAGTCAGGTGAAAAAAAGTGATGTCATCCACGCTAACCCAGCAGTAATATTTGATATCAATTTAAGAAATCTATCAGAGAGAGACTAGGCATTTTGTATTTTGCCTTGGACCTAGCAAGGACATCCACTCATCATCACATCTGCACTTGCCTTGCTGTAAGTAAGTTTTTTAGGGCATAGTAACTCTTTAATATATAGTTAGGAATATAGTAAAGGTTAGTTTAGATGTTTTCTGTATTTATTTGAGACTGCAGTCCTGTTTTAAATATTTCCTGTGATTTTAACTCTGAAGTTAATGTGATTTACTGAGTGTTGTCTTGTTCTTTTATTATTTATTATTAAATATATTTAAACATATCTTTGTGGTTGATATCTGTGAGACATATGTAAACTCTTAGAATACTTGCATATGTATTTGGTGACACTGTACAGGCCACTGCACCATTTGGATTAATAGCAACATTACACAGTAGGATTGGACCCCCTTTGTTAAGGGCCTTAAGTAGTTGACAAGTCCGGGCTGGTGGCAACTGGAAGTACCTTATAGTCTAGACAAAAGAGGGCATAGCTAGTAAACCTGTGCTAGTGTTTCCTAGGTGTGTGTATGTATTTGCGTTTAAATCAAATCTCAAAGTGGTGAGTGTGTGTGTGTGTGTGTGTGTGTGTGTGTGTGTGTGTGTGTGTGTGTGTGTGTGTGTCAACTACTTGGGCAGGGACATGAAGCACTGGTTGGACAGAGTGGATGCTGGAGGTTTTGGCTTTGCCACCCGACTAAGATCTCAACCCTATAGCTGTGCCAGTGGGGAGTCTTATTAGGGATCTGGAGAAAGAAGGAGAAACCAGCCCCAGATTGACTGTGATCGCTGTGTGCTCTTAAGGGAAATTGCACTTTACTGTATGTGTACTTGTCATCCTCCCAGTGTGTATGTCCCCTGGCTGTTGCCGGTGGTGAGGATTGAGGCTCCTTGATTACTGGGCCAGTGCAGGGGCATCACATATTAATTCTTCTTCCCCTCCGAAAACTGAAGCTAGTTTTTTAAGTTAATCTTGAGAAACGTTGCTTGAGAGGGTTGACTGCTTGGGAATACCTTACCTCATTCCCTGTCTTGAGATTCCAGCTGCCTTGGCATTGCTGACCCCAGTACAGTGCTTCACTGTCACATCATATGCCTGCAACTCTAGGCTCCACCATAGTAAGTTGGGATTTGACTGGCTGACTCCCTGTAGCCATAGATCACCCGCAGAGTCCTCCTGTCTTGTACTGCAAATACTTAGCTTAAGGGCCTTCCTGTCATGGTAAGGTTTTGTCATGTTCACATAGTACAGTTTGTGCCCCTGCCTCTTGCCTAGCAGTTCTACCATGTAGTTAACATCACTGACCTTCCTTACCACTTTGTATGGTCCCTGCCAAGCTGCCTGCAGCTTGTCGTGTCTGACAGGAATGAGAACCATAACCTACTGCCCTACAGCATACTCTCTAGCTCAAGCAGTCCTGTCATACCAGACAGTTCCCTGAGCCTTGTCCTGAGGTTTAGGACATATGCCACAACAGACTCCTTGTGGGATTCACACTCACCCTCCCACTCACCTCAAATTAAATCTAGAGATCCCCTCACCCTATGCCCATACAGCAACTCAAAGGGTGAAAAACATGTGGATTCCTGGGGCACCTCTCTGTAAGCAAACAATAGATGGGGCAAATATATGTCCCAGTCCCTCTTAAACTGGTCTGCAAATGCCCATAGCATGGATTTGAGTGTAGAGTTTAACCCCTCAACAAGACCATTAGTCTGGGGATGGTAGGGGGTGGACTTTAGGTACATCACCCCACAGTACTTCCACAGGCAAGCCAGTAGGTCTGACATGAGATTGGCACCTCTGTTAGTCAGTAATTCTTTTGGGAAACTTACCCTGCTGAAAATCTCTAATAAAGCATTTGCCACCTCTTCTGCCTCAATGGAGGACAATGCCACTGCCTCAGGGTATCTGGTAGCATAATCTACTACCACTAGGATATACTTCTTCCCTGTGGAATTTGAGGTACTCAGAGGCCCCACAATATCCATAGCTACCCTCTGAAATGGCTCCTCAATCACAGGCAAAGGCATCAAAGGAGTTTCACTTTGTCTCCTGCCTTACCTACCTTTAGGCACTGCTCATAGGTCCTGCAGTACCCCATTACATCACTGGAAATCCCAGGCCAATAAAAGTTCTGCATAATACGTCTCTTTGTACGTTTTATGCCTATATGACCTGCAAAGGGAATATCATGGGCTATGCTAGAAGTGAAGACGGTAGGCTCTGGGGACTACCAACTGCTGTATTATCTCACCCTCTAGCCCTCCCTCAGGGGTCCACTCTCTATAAAGTAACACTTTGTCCCAGTGTACAGATTCCCCCTTCCCTTGAGAATCAGGTGCCTCACTAGCTACCTCCTTCAGGCCTTGTAATGCAAAGTCTGAGAGCTGAGCCTGTCTGAACTATATCTTAGTAACCCTTCCCAGCTCCCCTTCCACAGGAAGTCTGGCATCCTCTGACAGCGATGCCTCATTGTCAGCCCGAGTACTACTACTCACCTCTGCCCTTGCAGTCACTCTGTCCAAGGGAACATCAGTACCCACAAGCAGGTGTGGCTCGCCTACAGTCTCACTGCTACAGGGTAGCTCCCTCCCTAAAGTAACCACCTCACCTGTCCTGGCTGCAAGTGTGCATTCTGTCTGGGTCTCCCCCAGGCTGCCAGACCCACATGCTTGTCTCCAAGCCCAACTGCGTGTAACTGCATGCACACACAGGACATCTGCAGGGATATCCTCAAACACACCTACTTGCTGGTTTCCTTTTCCACCCTCTCAGTCAAGACGAACACTAGCCAAAGGTATTTGGAATGGGGTCCCTCCTAAAACTCTGACTGGAGTAGACTGCCTAGGCAAGTAGTGCTCCTCTTTAACCATCTGAGGCCTCACAAAGGTTAGGTTTGTCTCTCTTATCAATGGCCTCTTTCCCATTTACTAAGATGGGACATAACCTCTTGTGGTAGTTTGGTAACCTTGTTGTCTCAAGACAACTTACTGCTGGAATTCTGTCATTCCCACTTACTGGCTGGACCTTTTGTTCCTCACCTTGCCTCCCTGGACATCTATATGCTACTTAGCCCCACTGGTTGCATTTAAAACATTTAACCCTTGGTCATGGGCGTGTACCTGAACTAGTGGCTTCTCCTGCTACTGGGGGACTCTGTTGGGGCAGACTGGGGTGCCCACCAAGGGTTCCCTTAGACCAATGAGTAGCACTGGGTATCCGTTTCCTGTGCAGTGATGCCCTGCGGTCTCCCTTATTCCCCAACTCATCTGCAGTATTGCATTGTCTATCAGCTAACCAAATTCTCATGTCCTCAGGCAAAGTGCTAAGGGCTTGCTCCCTCACCAAAAGGTCTGCCACCTTTCAAAAGTGGTGAGCTGACATCCACTCACCCAGCTATGAAAATAAGTGCTCAGTTCAGCAATATATTCACACACACTTTCATCTGCCTTGAGTCTATGAAAATTTTTCCTATAAGCTTCAGGTATTAACTTAAAGCAGTCTAACAAACAATTTTTGACTGTATTATAACTTAAGTAATCAGTGTCACACAATTTAGAAATAGCAGTTACAACTTTACCATGTAAGGGGGTCAGGAACTGTACCCAGAGCCCTTAGTCAACATTATACTGTTTATATACCCTTTCAAACATATGAATGAAACTATCAAAATTATTCCCCTCTGTAAATTGTGGAAGAAATTTACTGACCTTTGTTGCTTCTGGGGTTCAGTTACTCCCTTCCCCATTACCTCCATTACTCTGACGAATAGTCAGCATCTCCTTTTCATGTTGCCTCTCCCTCTCATTCTCCTCAGCCTCCAGACGTCGCAGTTTCTCATTTTCCTCAGCCTCCAGACATCTCAGTTTCTCATTTTCCTCAGCCTCTAGACGTCTCAATCTCTCTGCTGCTTCTATTTCCAAACACTTGGCCTCTAGCTCAAGTCTCTAACTCCAGATGGATTTTTAAGTCCTCTGTGGAAAGGTTGAGCTGTCTGTTTTCTGCAAGTTGTACATCTCCAAGGCCAGCCTGGTTGTCCTCCTGATTGCTGGTCTGCATTCCAGCTGTGCCCAAAGCTACAATCACTTCTGCCTTAGACTGGCATGCACCAGTCCTTTAGCCTGGCACATCACAGCCAACTGGCTCCTTGTTCGCTTGCCATAGTTGTCTGCTGACATGCTTGCCTGTTCTCCCTGACTAAGCTAACAAAAAGAAATAAAACAATTGTGATATGAAACTCTGAATGTTCACTGTGTGGCTAACTGAGAGTACAAACACCTTCAGTGACCACTGTACAAAGGCTACAAGAATTCAATATCCACACCACTGCAAGCCAATTAATATGTGATGTCGATATCCCACCACTGCCACAAATTAATATGTGACGCCCCTGCACTGGCCCAGTAATCAAGGAGCCTCAATCCTCACCACTGGCAACAGCTAGGGGATATACACACTGGGAGGATGACAAGTACACACACAGTAAAGTGCAATTTCCCTTAAGAGCACACAGAGATCACAGTCAGCCTGTGGCTGGTTTTTCCTGCTTTCCCCAGATCCCCAATAAGACTCCCCACTGGCACAGCTAGAATTCTTAAATTAATATCAAATATTACTGCTGGGTTAGCTTGGATGACATCACTTTTTGTCACCTGACTCCAGCCCCAGGCTACCCCCCCCCCCCATTGTAGCATTTGGCATCTCCTTGTGAAAAATACATAGCCTTCAGATGTTTGCAGTTGTTACAAGACATAAAACAATAAAACACTTACAAAACAATGCAGAAGGCACCCTAGTTCTAGACATCCTGTCTCCTTGCTGCATTGCAACTAACTTTTATAGCACAATCGTAAAACAATTTAAGTCAACTTATTTTCTTGATGTTTTGCAAGTTAACTCTGTATGTTCCAGTTTCTACTATTAAATCATATACATTTACACAGATATATAGTTTATATACATTTCTGTTCTTTTCCAGTAGGGTACACTGTGGACACATCCTTGAAGCACAGTACTGTACAAACCCTGTTCAACACACACACTTCTGTTCCAGTAGTTTAATATACACATAACATATTGTTTTAATATATTTGCTAACACAAGCAATTGCACCATGCAGATATTCACAAATGACATATAACTATTTACAAAATTCCAGATAGCTGGGCTGGCAGTGTCTCCTTTTGTTACATTTCCACATAAATTATATTAGTATTCACAAATAACATATAATTATTTACAGAATTCTAGCTAGCTGGGCTGGCAGTATTTCCCTTGTGTCACAGGATCCACTGAAGAATCATCAGCATAATGGACTACAGTAACTGTGGCTACTATAAGGCCTAGAACTCTTAAGACCAGCACCACAGAAGGGTTCACGTAATGATAAAATATTCAAACTGACCATTGAATGGAGGGCCGTCTTTCTGGGTGTGAGGCACTTGACATGACGTTCATTCTGGAATCTTGTCTTAAACCAAGCTGATTGTTCACTGAAGAAGCAAAAAGGTCTAAATGAGGAACTTCCCAAAGATGGATCAGATCTTGGAAGACCCCCTGATCTAGACTCGATTCATGATGCTCTGCCTTTTGTCCTGCTCATCTTGTCAGCCATACAATTTTGCTCTGACAGAATGTAGGAAGCCTGTAAAGTGAGACTGTGCTATAAAGCTATATTCCATGCAAACATGGCTAGTCTGCATGTAAAATCAATGCTTATATTTGATCATTTATGGTTACTATTTTATTTGCTATAACAATGGCATGCATAATCTATTTGTGGGTGTTTCTAGTTACTTTTTCTTTAATATGGTGCATAAACCCAAGCCTATTATGTGGAAAGCTAATGATTTGGTTAATAGGAATAACCCAGGGAGTGAGAAAATGAGTGAGAAAGAGCAAGTACATTCTGCACATAAATGTGTTTATGATAAGGTCTCTGCTTGTAAAAGTATACAGGATATATTTGCAGACTGACTGTGAGTTTGCCTCATATTTTAGTCTAGTCCTCATAAAATATATGGTTTTCTGGCAAATCATTGTGGTCTGTGATTACTAACTAGTTGAAGACATTAGCTTCAGAATTCATAGCTTTTAGAAAATGGATGTTGATCTTGGCAATGTTATATGTATATGTATATATATAATGGCAATATTTAAAATCTGTCTTTAATTTTTGGCTTTGGTGCCTCATTTCTTTTGGCTATGTCCCCGATCTTTCAGATAAGAGTCTGAGAGCTCTTGAGTTGTTATCAGTATTTAAACTGTGTTCATGATTTGGGTCTTTGCCTTCTTTCTAGACTAAAGAAGCTGAGCTCTATGGTTGATTTTCCCTGTGTCAGGTGTCTTCAGTTCCAATGGTTCATTTTTATAAAATGATTAAGGATAAGGCTGACTAATTTAAAATGCAGGGATATTAAATTGAATACAAAAAAAGATTGGTTTCTAATAATCAGTTTTTCTACATATACACTTTTTTAAAAAAGGAAATGAAATGAATTAGAATGTTCAGAATGCAGAATACTGTATGTCTATTCTTTTTTAATATAAAGGCCAATACTGCAGCAAGCCCTGTCATACTGTGTAGTTCACATTGACAATGGCTAGGCTTACTAGTCTCCTGACTATGTTTTTTGTTTTATTTCTTTTATTTATTTTTTTTTGGGTAGGGAGTACTGCTCATGCCACCTTTAACAAGGTCATGAAGCAATTACTGTCTTGCAGCCTCTCTTAGAATGAACATAGTTTTTATGTTATGCTGACAATGTCTAAGGCAAGTAGACTATAAATACAGTTTCATAACAAACAAAAATTCAGTGACACTTGCACTGACACGTTTATCAGAATGGGTTACATATGGGCACATGCTTATTATTTAACTGTATCATGGCCCTCATGGAAGGTCATAACTTGTAGGTGAAAAAGATTCTCGTTGTCTGAATGGATTTAACCACTGGGCAAGATTAGTGGCTCAGTGGTTAAAATATGTACCACACTGCCAAGGCTCTAGAGTTTGATCCTGATATCTGGTCAGTGTTAGTGTAGAGTATGACTTTTCTTCCTCTGTCTGTATGTTTTAGTCTGCCATTTACCACAGATGATTAAGGCTATTTTGTAGCGAGAGTGACTGGCACAGGGGGCAGTTTCCCTCCCCAGACTGGCACTCCTCAACCGAAACTTGGAGCTCTTCTCAAAGTTGAGGACAAAACAAGAAAAAAACTATAACAGTAGCAAGCTGCTTGCTACAACTGTAGTTGCTACACCAAATACATTATCTGTATTAATTTATGAAGCTACAATACCCTTGCCACTTCATTAATCAATGGCATTACTGCACTCATTTCCCATCAGCACTTGCCAGTTGTGCCTCTTAATTGCTTGTGCTGGAGATACCATATCCCTTCAGGCCATCTTAGTTATAGCTCTGAGACTATGAGCTGTTAATGAGCTGCTTCCTACAGACCATAATTTCCGTCTCAGTGTATCCATTGGTATACTGTGTGATTCTGAACATGTCACTTAAACAACGCCCTGAGGATCTAGGGAAAATGGGGACAGGCTCCCCAGTAGTGTCCTGAATTTCATGCCTGTTATCTACATAATAAACTATGATTTTTATATAGGATAGTGCTTTTGGAAGCTGCTAGCCTATTATTTCTGTAACGGATGTGCACAGGTGTTTTTCTTTCCGGCCCTTTCAGGTGGCACTGATTACAACCCAGACTGGTATTTGGCCTGCAGCTGACCTTCCTTTAGGTATGAATAGCTGACAAACACAGAATGGATCGATTCTTTACATGAGGCTTGGTAGAAGCTGGTCTAGTGGGATTGCGGTTTATAGTGAAAATGTGGCCACTTGTGATGAGTTGTTTAAGTTAATTTTCTGCTTTGAGTGGTACAGTTTTCTGCTGCAAATGATTAAGGCTACCTTCCAGTTAGACTGGTACAGAAAACAGGACTGCTGGTTGTGAATGGTCCATGCTAAGTTACAACAAAACCAGAACACCAAACAGTTCCCCCAGTAGCTAAAAGAATTCTGTAAGCGAGCTGTGGTGTCTACGATACTTGGTGCGAGTGGACCTCTGTGGTGGGACTGGCTACTTTGATGTGGTACAATGATCTGTTCACAACATATTGCTGCTACAAAATGATAGTTAAGATTGACTGTAACATCTGCAGGCCTATGTTCCCATTTGGAAACAGGGAAGAATGGTTAACTGTGGGGGCAGGACAGTATGGGTGACGTGGGGGGGGGGGGGGGGGTAGCAGTGCTAGACCATAAAGTACAAACTGAAAAACCCTGGCTACACCCCTGGAGAACTCTCTTTTTCAGTAAAAGTAAAATTTGGTTTCATTCAACTGTTTCATAAAAAATATGTTTTAAAAAAGCTTCTGAATACAAAAGTCTAGCATGCATCCGCCATATTTATGGCATGAATATTACTATGCTGGTAGGAGGTGTTTATGTCACTATGGGGGTTAGGTCTAATTACAACAGATAAGTTGTGAAACAATTATTTAATTGCCAACCTGTTAAAATAAAAAAAGGCAAAACATACTTTAAATAGATTCATTTTAAAAAATATGGTACAAAAATTGAGGGAATACCTGCTTATTAACACTACTAATCATATCACTCTGTTTTTCATTTTAATACAGGCTTTATGAGAATCCTGTCCTCTTGATTACTAAAGTAATATGCAGGATTTTTTTCTTTCTTTTTGGGATAGAAAGCAGTTTAAAATGATTAAATCTGTATAAAAAGTGAAAACAATTTGCTACAGCAGTGATTAAAAAAATATTGTTAATATTTATTTAATCTAAAAGGTAATTTTAAGGGCTGACTCTTCAGGTTGATCAGACATAAATTAAATGAAATATCCAAAATGTTGCTACATTTGGAGTTGCCCTTGTTAAAAAAAATATTTAAGAAACTGTCACCATTCTACTGTATCTGCACTACATTAAAAAAAGTGAACAAATCTCTATATCGAACTACATTTGCTTTATATAAGAAAATATGTGAAAATAATTTGAAACAACACAAACCACATCACCTACCTTACTAAATCAGATTAACTACCAAGCAACTGCTTACTTAATTCTAATGTACCACTGTTATTACTATGCCTATGTTTACACTGCTTGTCATTTCTTCTACCCACCATATTTCTGTGCTGACGGAATGAAAAGAATCATAAACTGATTTATAACTGAATTTTGTTTTCACACTATGCTTAGAAAATTTATAACTGAAATTTGTCCATTTTTACATATGACCATGCATCATTCTATTTTTCTGTTAGCAAGGAGTTAGTAAAATACTTTTCCTTATTGACAGACTTTTTGCCACTGGAGTACCCTTTCAGCTACCTGTAACATCCAATGCATTGTTCTATAAGAAGATACCTATACCAGGGCCAACAGTTTGCACCTAATAGTCAAGAAATGTATCTCTCAAACCACCATTCCAGAACAAGATATTCAGATTATCAGTGCTACAAGGTGAGTGACATCAAGGCACTGTTACAAGTACACTGACGAAGACACACACTCACGCACAAAAAAACAACTAATTTTCATTTATGACGTGGTTGCCAAAATCTGAAACAGACCACTACAAAACTTGTAATCCACCAAGCATTCCATGAATCACAGAACAGCGAATACAGATATGTTATCAGTTTAATGGATGCAACTATTTCACAGTTTATCTGGTATTTTTTCTTATTATTACAAGTTACCAAGGCAACCAATCTATGACTCAGTGTCAGGATAGGGTGGGCATTAACAGGATTATTTTAAGGCTAGACTGTGGCAATATGGTAGTTTTCAGTTAAATGTTAACACTAAGTTTCACTTTCTTACATTCAAAGTGAGCTTCGGCAACTTTCAATATTACTATTAGCAAATCAGGATCAAATCAGAAGCTATGAATTTGGGATGCAACACACACACACACACACACACACACACACACACGCACACACACACACACACACACACACACACACACACACACACACACACACACACACACAAACACGCACACACAATCAGCACCATGCACACTACAAACAACAATGCTCAACCAAAGAGATAATTAAACAGTAAAGTTTTAAGTATGATTTGCATTAATGCTGTGGCACTACAGTCTTCTGAAAAGAGATTTTTTTGCCTCATAGGCAGAGTTCAGAAATGATTAGTAATTCACTTTACTAGGAATTGAAACTGTAGTTAAAAGTTAGCAACTGTGTTGCCTTTTTTACACATCTTTACCTTTTCAATGTTTTTTTTACAGTTTAGCAGGTGTCAGAAATGACAATCTATTTCAACACAACATAACTATGAAAGAACTTTTCTTGATTCTGCTCCATGGGTCAGAGGGGCTAAAGTCTTAACTGCGATCGATACAATCTGATTTCAGCTAGTGGCTTTGGAACTGTAGAGATCATGTGAGAAAGATGTTAGTGAGCAACAAATGCTAGTGAACCGATGGTAGGGGGAGGGGGCAACTAGGCCTGTTGTTGGAATGGCACTTATCATAGAGTAAATGTCTGCAGTATAAAATGTGAAAGCCAGCAGTACTGGGCCATGACTGGACTCTGGAAGCATGCTTGCCAAGCAACATACACTGAAGCTGGTACTGGGCATGCACAGTGGTGATCATGGACAGGATCAGATATTGTGAGCCAAGTCCATCAGCAACCATAGAATGATACCATTAAGGTCAGCAGAAACATTCCCATGTTTTCCTGAAAGACTGCCTCTTGTGGCTGTCTCTTGCCTTGCAAGAGAAAAAAATGGGCTAATCAGTACTTATCCCTACTGAAGGATGATGAAAGGGTAGAGAAGATAATGGTTGGCAAGCAGTGAAGGTATAAAAACATTTTTCTTTTCTTCATTTTATGGTTACATTTTTTACTTCCCAGTAAGACCACATTACATAACATGACAGTTGTTCCAGAGACCACATACTACGAAAACATTTCAGTATAGAACATTAGAATTACAGATTTAATATTCAATTATAATGAAAATATTCTCCTGGGACTATGTGTGACTACTGGCCATTGCCCCTGACAGAAAAGTCTGAGGTGACTACTGAAACTATATATCACTGCATCCTACAGTTTTCAGATGGAACTCATGCTTAACATACAAAGCCAAGGGTTACCCAATTTTATTTTTGAAAACCTATGCTTACAGCAATATGTGGAGCCACTGCACAATCCTGTAACCTATTCCTTAAAATGAACACAAGTAAAAAAAAAAATGTGACAGGTTCTTTATTCAACTACTTCCAAAACTTTGTAATAAATTACTGCCCACAACAATGCTAAACTCTTCCCTAATAGAATTAAAATAAAAAAAAAAACAATGATGTGCATTGTTAATAAGAAACAACATGATATGACAGTGCACATCCTTCTTGAAGGTTTAAAGTTTATAAGCTTGACAATAAAACCTATCAACTTATGAGGTACATTAGCAAGAGCATTATAACATGTAAAGATCAACTCTAAGCTCTGAAAGAAGAAACACATTTTGACTTCTCTGTCACAAGAAAACTATATTTTGAATCACAGAATCCATATATGTTGTATAATGGTTCATAGGTAAGTACTAGGCTAGCTGTCATTGTGAGCCATTTTAAGCCTAGCCAATTTCTTTCAGTAAGAATCAAATGCTCTACATCTTGTCTGTGAGGTAAACATCTTAACCATTATTGCTAACCCCCTAAACCCCATGGTGCTGTGTACATGTCTTTTATACATTTAAGCAAACAGATTTAACAGACAGTGACAGATTCTTTTTCAGACATGATGTGCAATAGATCTCTATCAGTAAAAATGTATCTTCGATTTCTCAAGATTCATTGGAATATAAAGACATCAGCAAGCCAAAACTACACACAGTGTGTGTGTGTGTGTGTGTGTGTGTGTGTGTGTGTGTGTGTGTGTGTGTGTGTGTATATGTGTGTGTGTGTGTGTGTTTGTTTGTGTGTGTGTGCGTGTGTTTGTTTGTGTGTGTGTGTGTGTGTGTGTGTGTGTGTGTGTGTGTGTGTGTGTGTGTGTGTGTGTACCAAGCTAACTACTACTGGGGCCTTTTTAAGCCTAGCCATGCATCCCAAATCTCTGACAAGTTCTGATACCCTTGATAAGTGTAAACAGGGGACTGGAAGACAAACTTTTACAGGCAGGGGTCTATCAGATAAACCATTTACAGTCAACCTGTGTCCATTAGAGACATAGGTGCCAAACGTGGAGTGAATTTCTTGTTCCCCATCCAAGTTTCATTTGAATTGGGTTACGGCGGAACTCTGCTTCACATGGACAGAGAACCTGTTCCAGAGAAGGTATAGTCTCTGGGAACATACCTGTTTCTCCAGCAAGTTTTATTTATATCACAGGGAAAGTTTAAGTCTTTAGAATGGGTAATTCTAGTGCTGTTTGTTTTGCGGATTTGCAGGAGGTCCATCAGGGTGGCGGTCTGACAATGCCTTGTATGCCAGGCATAGATCTCTCGAAAGCCGGTAGGAGACAGTATACAGGAACAAGACTTTAAGGAGGTCTGCATAAGACATATTATTTATATTCTGTATTCTTTTAGTGATAAACATCTGTGGAAGTTCCTGGTTAGGAACATACCTAGGGGGACACGGTATTCGATGATATGTCTTATGAATGCCTAATAGAGTGCAACAATATACTCCTTAGACCTAGATTGCATACCTTTGTTTATAAATTACCCCAACATAGAATGACTTCCTCACTACTGTAAGCACGTGATGGTCAAATGCTTGATTGTCTGTGTGTGTCCCCAAGTCCCAGACTACTGAGTCGACTCTCAGGGATGTGTTGTCAATATGATAGTCACCACAGGTGGATGACTTCCTCAAGTATACCACTATGCATTTCTTGGAAATCAAAAGACCTACATTTTGCTTCTGAAGGAGAGAGGCAGTCAGTAAATCACCCACTATATAAATCAAATTTGTGGGTCACATTTGGGTTGCACGGTTAGGCATTATAAGGGGTCTGAAGGTTGTTAGTCTAATATACACCTATGAACCTATTTAGTTTTAGTCCATGGCTCAGATACAAGTTATTTGTCTGTGTCAGCCCTTCCTGGAGAACATTAGGGTCGATGGAGGATTCTACGACTGCTCCTAATTTCCAATTGTCTGCAAATTTGATCAGCCAGAGGCCCTTGGTACTGGCCTTGACCGAAGAGAAATAGATACCAAAAAGAAGCAGTCCCAGGACTGATCCATGAGGGACTCCACTGGTCACTGGCTTCTTTGTAGAAGTGGACTCTCAAGACTAAAATTCAAAACAATTTGTTCAGCTCAGTGCAGTACTACATAAAACAAGGCTTAATCCCAGTAAGTCTCATTCACTTGGTGAATTATCCCTAGGTGAGACTTACCTCTTAACCTTAAAACATCATACACAAAGAATTTTAGTTAGTTTAATTGAGACTTAGAGTTAAGCCAATCCCATCTTCATGCTTCTTACTCATTTACAATATAAGGATGTTTTTAATCACCCAACAGCTCAAATTTAAAGCCCCAGAAATATGCTGAAATGAAGTGTGAATGCCCACCACCACTTTGTCCTGACTGGGACAACTGGATCATTGCAATAATGTCCTTGAGAGGCCACATAGACAGCAACTATTCTTTCAACGAATGGTCATAAGACCTAATATTCTTATTTCTTTTTTTCCAAAAGATATAAAAGGGTGAGGGACTACAATTTGCTTACCAATTGCTAAGCAGCTAGTTTTCTACCAAACTGTTAATCTGCTTAGCTGTTTGGTAGACAACGAATTGCATGTAATTGCTTAGCAAGTAATCGATTAAGTAATTGAAGCTTACTTTCCTAACAATGTCATTATGTCCTGATGGATATACTAATTGAGCTAGGAGGTGTTTGGGCTTCATTTGCATGTATTAGTGTAAATTTTAAATGTTAAATTTGAGCTGTAAGATGCAATTCCTTTTTGACATAAATGAGTGATCATAAAATTAAAAATGCGATCAGCTTCACGATAAGTCTTTTTTTAACTATCTAACTTTTTTACATATAATCTTTACATACCTTATTGCATTTAATTGTATAAATTTTTTTTTTTGGCTTTGTTAGTAACAATCTTGCAACCACTCAGCTAGAGAGCACATCATCACATGGCACAGAATGATGCAGCGTTATGATCCAGGCGACTCAAGATCAAATTAGCAATTAGAGCACTAGAAGCATCAAATGGAAGGACTGGGAGTGCATATGTTACACCACCCTGCCGAATTTATGAAAAGGAAGGCAACCTAGCCAGCAGCATAACTGACATCCAACACAGGCGGGTATGTAATATGCAGCAAAAGGGGCAAGATATAGAACTACCAAGCGGTGCATAAGCATATTATCCACAACAGATTCAATCATCAAAATAGCATTCTGGGTCTTCTTGGTATCAAACAGTTATGTGCAGCTGAAGCTAAGGCCAGTGCATACTATAATTATAGCTGCATGGATGGCATCCTCCAGAAAAAGGTTCTGGTCCAAAGTATAATGAATGGAGTGGTCAGACCATGGGGAGGTGGTCTGATGGCCGATAGAAAATGGTTCAGAAAAAAAACTGCATGAGACAGAAACACATCTGAAACGCTTTTTTGCACCCACCCCATCCAGGACTGAGTTCAACATCCGTTCTTCCTGCACTCAACTGGCCCATTCTTTCTGCAGTTGCTTTAGTTAGGAACTCCAGGGTAAAGTGAGACTCCTACAGGCTGTTTGTCTCTGCCTGGCAATCCTCCTCTGAGCTCACAGCGAAAGGTGTTACGAAGTACGCCAGTTTTCTGGTTCTGTAATGCAGCCTAACCTTTCCCTTAATAAAGCACCTCCTTTACATTGCAGTGGCTCTTCTGAGTGCTGGTATAGCTGCCTTACAAGAGGAAATATGTTGTCACATCCTGAATTTCCTTTGGCTCACAGTGTAACATGCACAAGGCTGACTATTAGAAGGCAAAGGTACAGCACAGGCTAATGTCAAAATTCCCAAACCTTTTAAACTACCCAAAGGTGTATAACAGAGCTCTGTTACAGGACTCCTCTTTCTTCTTCTCCTGAACAGAATGGGATTCCTACAGCCCATTAATTTAAAGCTTCAGTCAGGAACTTAATACACCCATTCATTCTTGCAGGAGGCAAAAGTCAGTTATTCGGAGCAGGCCATCCTGTTTTCAAGGCAGATGCTCTCTCCCAAGAACCCAACACATGACAGCTGTGAATTCAAATGTTCTGCTGTCCTAGGGGATCTCAGCCATACTGTCCTCCACATGCAAATCACTGCTGAGTTAAGTGCAGCATATAGCAATGCCAACCTATAAGTTACATGTAATCCTACAGCACTCATTGTGGGGTCATCACTACAGCAATATGAACTGCTTCCCTCCCCTCCATGAAGGGTGAGCCACCTTTGACTACTTATTCCTACACTCCCTGCACTTCTCCTAGCACCAGAGCCACTAAGTGAATTCAGTTTGTCTAAGGCACCATTGGGGCTTTCATACCTCCTCAGGACTGGGTCACTCCTCATTTTCTTCTTGTTATTGAATACCAGACTTACAGATAATCTCCAAAAACATATTTCCAGCATGGTGAAAGACATGGTCATTGCAAAGTCCACATCATCTCCAAAAGCCAAAAACATCTTACTGCAGTTAATGCAGCTTTCTGTGGATAAGAGAAACCCAAACCTGAAGGTAGACAAAATCAAAGCCAGTTTGTTTGGCACTTCAGCTAGATATGCTCTTGCTTAAAAACAAACCAAAAAATATAAAAACACACCAAAGAAAGCGATAAACTAAGAACCAAAAATAAAATAAAATACAAATTACATACAATGGATTCCCTGGGGTCCAACTTTATTGAAAAGCAGAGTAACATTAACAATGACTAAGCGCTTTCGACATACATCTTATTGGCTTCATCAGAATCTAACATGCATATTCAATAAAATCCCTTAAGTAGCCTGGTAATTACACATCAACCAATCGGTTTACATGTCCTTATTTCAATAATATTGTCAGCTCGCAAAAAACCTGAGAAACTTTTGCCCCAATAATAAGCAAAAATACAAAACATAAAAGTATATACAAATATAACCATGTTAAATATCAGTTTTGTGATATAATGCTATTATAGCATTCAAAAAAAATTGCAACGTAACAATAAAATAAATAATGATGAATAAAAGTAAAAATAAAAAACAAGAAACAAAAAATCATTATACCACTGTAGCCCTCTGTTTAATTGGTAGCATTTAGTCTCAATTGCCATTTAGTTTCTCTAACTTCTAATTCTAGCTTAGCATTACCTCCTCTCTCATTAGTATAAACCGTGTCAATGATAAAGAATATAAATCTTTTGTAGATGACACATTCTAAGGTATGCGTGTAAAGGGCATTGTGTGTATTTTTGTTCTTTATATCTCTAAGGTGTTCAGCAATATGGTTACATAACTTCTGTATAGTTTTTCCTATGTAGAATCCTGGGCATGATATGCAAGTTGCTATATATACCACCATGGTGGCGTTGCAATTGCAACGGCCCAGGTAGCCCATTGTGTGGTCATAGCCACTGACTAAAACATAGGGGCTATCATTAATGTTTTTACAGATCCTACAAGAGCCACATTTATACATCAATGATTTATGTGGTCTATTAGGCTTTAATTCTCCCTACAAAATGTTTTTTATATTATTGAAATAAGGACATGTGAACCGAATTTTTGATGTGTAATTATCAGGCTACTTAAGGGATTTTACTGAATATGCATTTTACGACTCTGATGAAGCCAGTATGATGCACGGTGAAAGCGCTTAGTCGTTTTTAATGTTACTCTACTTTTCAATAAAGTTGGACCCCAGGGAATCCGTTGTATGTGATTTCTATTTTATATGCTCTTGCTTCCTCAAACCTGACTGCATTGATACTATCTGTATTTAATCTGCAAATAGGCCAATGAAATGTCTTGTGTCATCCTTGAATCCTCCCTTTCCTTCTCCACTCACTCCGAACCTGTTTAGTTGAAGACCATCATCATGCTAAGCGTCTTCCAGACAGCAAGAAATTCCTCAACAGTAACACATGTAAGGTTATTGGAAAGACATGTGGAACCTTGCAAGAGATACCAGACAAACAGAAGCTGTCACATATCCAAGGAGATGAAGTATCAAAGCAGCAGACTGACTCTGAATCTGCAGAATGTGAAAAGCCTGCAGATAAAGTGAACTTAGCCTTGATAATGGTAGCTTGGCTGTCTAAGTAACATAACCAAATGGCACCTGATAAATTCATGCACTTGAACTGATTCCAGGCTGGACTTTTTGTGATTTACTGTTAGACAGACACAGCTGGAATAAGGAATCTTGAGATTTAATGAGGTATGCCTTCATGGGATTGGTCAGGAGCCAATCATCCAGGTAAGGAAAAACCTGGAACCCCTGCAATCTCAGCTAGGCTACCACTTCTGCCATGCATCTGATGAACACTCGGGGGGGGGGGGGGGCTGTAGTGAGACCAAAGGGCAGAGCCCAAAACTAATAATGATTTACCCCTGGGTGAAAGTACTGAAATCTCCTTGAGTGCCCCTCTATCTTGATGTGATGGCAGGCGTCCCTGAGATTCACCAACCACATCCAATTGTTCTTCCTTAGACGAGGTAGACTGGACCGCACCATTACCAAACAGAATTTGGTCTGTTTGACAAAATAGTTTAATATGCTGAGATCCAGAATAGGTCTGAGGTACATGTTTTTCTTGGGGGAACCAAAAAGAATCTGGAATACACCCAGGATCATTGCTGGTCTGGTAGGTTCTCTTGGATGAGTCGTTTGACCATCAGTTTTTGAATATCCTCTGCTACATCCCTTCTGTGCTGAGATGGGACATTTAGAATGGATCTTTGTGAATCTGTTGGGATGAACAAAAAGGGAATGGTATAACCTCTGGACACGATTCTCAACACCCATGCTTCTGAAGTGATGACCTCCCAAGCTTTTGGGTGGAGAGCCAAGAGACCCCCCCAACCGCCTCCACAGAATTGCTTTCAGGCAACCCCTCAGAGTGCTGGAAGGGCCTCCCAAAGAAAGACCCACAGAAGCTCTGGTTTTGTGAACTGCTTCTGTCCCACAAGCATTACCCGTTATGGTTGTCCCTATTGCTACAGGAAGGACCTTCACTAGGAGAGCTCTGGAAAAGTTGCTCTTTGTGAAAAAAGAGATGCTTCTTTTTCTTCTGGTTCCTGGAGGAGGACTGCTGAGGAGTCAAGAAACAAATGCTTGTGGCAGACAGCATCCTTACATTCTGTTCACTCCTATTAAGTATGTTACGGAACTTTGGGCTAAAATGGGAGGAACCATCAAAGTGCGCATTAACAAAAGATACCTTAAAACAGTCCACAAAGTTGTACAAGCACATCCAAGCATGGCATGACTCAGCAATGACAGTGCCTGTTGTGCATGATGTTCCATTGGCTGCGCTGGATAGCAGCCTCATGAAGACATTAGATATGGACAGCATAGTAGAAAGTTCAGCCTACAGTGTCTTCTGACCCTCTGCAGGCTGCTGAGTTTTAACAACCTTTGAAACTTCAACTACAAGGTGCACTGAAGATTTAAAACTCTGAAACTGCAAACTCACAAATGAATAAAAGAAAGGCTCCACTGAAGAATAGTAATGTCCACAAATTTATTGAAGCGCTTTTCATTCAAGTACCATGCAGAACTTCATCAGAATAAACAAATGTAAAGTACAAAGCTTCTTTTATAGCAATTCATATTTGTCATGTGATATGTTTTTGACCTATTATCAAGCTCAGCTTCTTAATTGCATGTAACAGCAAAGAAAAATGACCCCCGCTGTTACCAGGTTCAACTTGGTCAATACCTCTAAATGTAAAACTTCTTCTTCTTTTGTCTTTTCCCGGCTAGGGGTCGCCACAGTGGATCACCTGTCCGCTCATGATTGGCAGTGGAGTTTTATGGTGTTGAGTTGCCAGCCCAACTTTCCACAGAAGGCACACACACGCACTCACACCTAGGGACAATTTAGAGTGTCCAATGCAGACTCCACACAGAAGGCACCCCAGCCAAGGATCGAACCGGAGAACATCTTGCTGTGAGGCAGCAACGCTAACCGCTGCACCACCGTGGCCGCCCACCTCCAAATGTAAAACTGTGGTTCTCAAATTCTACTATATGTTTAGCCAGAGCATTTTCTGTTCTAGCCCTACTGATGTATATATATATATATATATATATATATATATATATATATATATATATATATATATATATATATATATATATATATATATATATATATCTATGTTCATATAGCCGCTCTTTTAATTTCCTATCGGTCTTCCTGACGTAAAATGCCGGGCATTGTTGACACTGGGCTAAATAAACTATTAATTTAGAATTACAGTTAAGTTTCTTATTTAACTTATATTTTTGTTGTCTAACCATGAATGTTTGACCCACATCTATGTGTTTACAGTAGGGACAACCCTCACATCTGCACATCCCTTGTAGCCTAGTATTAGTCCTTTTCTTGTGCTCCAGTAGGCTTTTTAAATTGTGTCCTCTTTTAAAGATTACCTGTGGGTGTTTGCCTATTTTTGTACAAAATTGGATTTCACCCATTATTAGGGACCATTTTTTACATAAGAATTCCCTTATACTGTGTGCATCCATTGACCAAGTTGAACCTGGTAGCAAAGGGAGTCCTTTTTCTTTGTTGTTGGAGAAATTAGAGCTGATATGGCAAATCAAACTGAATGCCTTTACATATCCAGGCTTGAATGAAGCTTGCTCTATCACCTGTTTATTAAAACTTAAAAGGTTGCTAAGATAAACAGATCAAACTTTAGTTTTTAAGGAACATTTTAACAAGGACTGTATATTGTTTTATATGTTGTCACTATTCCTGTGTAAATGTGTGCACACTTTGCTGTTTTAAACTAGCACATTTTAAACCAGTGCACTTATTTATAGGATTCTTTAAGAACAAGGAAATGCAAGAAAGATTCAGAATGCATAGGGTTAAGTCTAACTTAAGCATTTAAATGCAATTAAGAAGCTGAGCTTGATAATAGGTCAAAAACACACATCACATGACAAGTTTGAATTGCTATAAAAGAAGCTTTGTACTTTAAATCTGTTTATTCAGATGAAGTTCTGTATGGTACTTGAACGTAAAGCACTTCAATAAATTTGTGGACAATACTATTCTTCAGTGGAACCTTTCTGCACTGAAGATTTGTCAGCTGGGCAAGATAATTCAGCACACCCAAGGCAAAGGTTGCTGAAGCATATTGTGTGCTTTCCCAAATGGTCCAGAGTCACAGACTCCCTGTTGGGCAGATGGACTGAGGAACTCTCTTCAGAGATGTCTTTTTTAGGGACTACAGATAGACTGAGGATCTCTCTTCAGCTATGTCTTTTTTAGGGACTACAGCAATCACAATGGCATCCACACCTGGACCTTTACTGCACTGGGGGTCTGTCCTTGGGAGGAGCCAAAATCTTACCAGGTTTCTTGAGGAATGGTTGCTTCACACTGGTTTCTTTCCAAGCCCTCTGAGACACCAGATCTATAAAAATGTCTGGAGGGGGGAGCACCCAGGACATGGATGACACTACAGGAACAACTCCTCCTCTCAGGAAGGTGCTTTAGTGGTCCAAACCCCATGTTGTCTCAATAATTCAATCAAACTACAAACAGAGGTGTCATTGAGGGAGGATTTTGGACAGCATTCCGTGCTCTTGGAGAGGGGTTCATCTTGCACTTGCCCTTGAAGGGGGCAAGGAAGAATGTGGAGAGGGCCCTGAAGGGGACCTAAGTGTACAGTCTGTCCCAGAGGTAACTGATGTAGAGCTGCAGACACAGTCTGGACAGAATGAGGTGGATCTAAAGACACACTGCTGAAGCCCCAAACATCCAATATGACAGGATGCTCTCCATAATTTTGAAGCCCGATACCAAAGTGGAATGACTGGACCCAGCATTCCTCAGATCTGGGGACCTGAAGGAGACACCAGTACCAGGCACTGACTCAACAGGCTCTGATGCCAAGACTGGAGCTGAAGTGTCCAGAGCAGAAGCAACCAAGAGCAAGGACGACTCTAAGATCTGGAAGGTCAACCCAACCCAGGAGCACAAACTCTCACAGCTCAGAGAAGCCCCCCAGCCCTGACAATGCTGGAGTAGAGAATGCAAAGAATGTTGTCAGTGCCTGAAGTGATCAAGCCATTAACAAGGGCAGAGGGGAAGGCAGTACATTAAGACCTGACAACCCTGAAAGTAAGGGAAGAACAACAATGGCAGGAACCAAAACCTCAGGCCTCTGGGATGAAGAGGTTGGTATAATATCTAACTGACTATGAGCCTAAAAGAAGGACCTCATCAGCTGCTCCAAATATGACATTTTGAGGCTCCCAACTGATATAAAGGGAGAAGCCACTGAAGGTAGCTACAATGACTTCTTGGTCAATGTTGGATCAAAAGCACAGATCCAAAAAAGGGAAGACTGGACATGAGGACGAGAAGGAGTGGCCCCAGGAAAAAACTCCACAGGAATTAAGGAGCAGAATTTGGGCTACATTCTGCCTGAGAAGGCAGTCAGATCCTTAAACAGAATTGGGCTTAGAATACTGAGGGTCTGGGAGTTTGTAGATTCCAAAATAAGAACCAGGGATTGGGGCAGAGTCAGCAATGAGGGTCATGAATGGGATGGTGCTTGAGGGGACAAAGGTCAGTGTACCTTCAGCTCCGGCAAATCCTCATTTGCAATCCTACTGCTCCTATTCATGGTTCTTGGAATCCTTCTCTTTGGAGAACTCCTTCTCCCAACTATCAGTATTCTTACTTGGGGAGACTGAGGAGGATGTGGGCTTGAGGAGACCCTTGATAACAAGCTTCACTCATCTCTCATTAATGGAGTGAGCACCATAAGCAGCACACATCTCACAATCAGTATCTAAGCGGGCAATGCCAAAACAGCATACACATTTATCACGGGCATCCTGCAGAGACAGCCTATGCCCACACAACATGCACTTTTTGAATTCCAAAGCTTTAGAGCTGTCCATGCTACAGGCACCACAACAACACAATAATCAACTGCAGCAACAGCATCAATAATAATAATAACAATAATAATAATAATAATAATAACAATAATAAGTAACTAACACACAATAACTACCTACCTAACCAGTAACACAGCAAACGTACTACTACTAGTACTATTATTACCTATCTAAGAAAACTTAGCTAAAGAGAAAACTCCACACAAGAAAAAGGGTTCAGACAACCTTAATCATTAAAATCTGAAAGGTTAAGGAAGCAAGGGTGTGAACACCAAGACAGACCACGCAGTAAAAAATGTAGTATTAGCAAACATCATTAATCCTGACACTGAGACAACTAAGATTACTATCCTATGCCTAAAGGAAACAGAGTGCAGGAAAAACAGGTGGCTGAACAAATAAGCTTCAGTTATATCCAAAGGATACAGCCAGAAAGAGCTCATCATCAACGATTCGATCACAATGGCAGCAAATGAGGTCAAGGGATAGACTGCTACAGACGGGGTTTATAGGTAGAGAAGGCCGAGCTCTTAAAACAGACACTGGCTATGATCCATGCCTTGAAGTATCTCCATCACCTTTGGTCCCTAGGACCTCTCATAGTGACTGCAGACAATACGACAGTCATGTGGTATATCAACAAGCATGGAAGTACAAAGCTGGCACTCGTGACATGGTAGTTAGCTCTTCAGCATTTCTTAACCCTGCAAGTATCTTGCATTCTGTCACAGAAAAACATAGTGGCAAATGAACTGAGCAGAACCAGGACAGACCCTTATGAATGGAAACTGAATAAGGGGGTCTTCTGGGAACTGACCCAGTTGTGGGAACACATCAAATAGATCTGCTCGCCTCCCTTCAAAACAGACAACTCAATAGGTTTTTTCCAGTGCTCCTTCAAAACAAGTCTGGAAAATAGATGCTTTTTCATTTTCTTGGAAGGGAATGTTCCACTGTGTGTTTCTACCCTTTCCACTGATATACAGGGTAATTCTGAAGATTTAAAAGGATACCGCCAAAAATAACTGTGCTGATCCCCTTTTGGCTCAGGCAACATTGGTTCTCCCTTCTTATGGAACTGGCCAAAGGCAATTATCACAAGCTTCCTCACAAACTTAATCTATCCACACAAGACAGGTAGAGTTTGATACATCCCAGTATCAATAAACTTCAAATGACTACCAGGATGATTCAATTTTAATACCTTTTAGGCATTTATTTCATAATGACATGCATCAGATACTAAAGGAGGCAATAAAGCTCGTTACTAGAAAATCCTATGATGGTTAGTTGAAGCGATTTACTTGCTGGCGCTTAACCAATAACCCTGGACCCATCAGGGATTATGTACCACTGGTGCTCAAATATCTGTGTGAGTTACTTGTCTCTAGTCTCATTTATTCCTATACAAAGGTTCATGTTAGGGCCATTGTAGCATATCTGCTCATGGATCCTCCTCTTCATTCTCTGTTTGTTGTGAAACAGTTTTTTAAAGGAGTTTTACACCTGAAACCTTTTCGTAAAAAGGTGCTCCTCTCAGGATCTCAACTATGTGCTGGAGAAATAGACTGCATTTATCATTGCTCTGAAATCTGCAAAAATTAGTATTTTTGTCATAAGTTTACTTTGAATCAAACCATCAACCTCTCAATTTTCTACCCAGAACCTAAAAACCACGGAGAACATATTCTGCATACTTTGGACACACACACTGGCAGCTAAGGTACTAACTCGACAGAGCTAATCTCTTTTAAAAAGCTGATCAGTTATTTATTTCTTATCCAGGGGCAAAATAGGGACACCCTGGATCCAAACAGACAATTTCCAGATGCTTGTCATCAGATATTATTTTTTTGTTATTCCCACTATGGCAAATCCATTCCAGGTAGTATCAGGGCACATCCAACTACAATATTGTCTTTTTTGATGGTATGCTGGAAAGGGATGGACTCTAGAAGCATTCTAGAGACAGCTACACAGTCCTCTGTACATATTTTTACAATGCATTACAAACTGGATTCTTTTTCTAGGCCCAGCTCAAACTTTGTCAGGACCACTCTCCAGGGATTTCTAGATCCATATCTGTCCTCCTTCGATGGACAGGCTTTGGTACTCAACCCACATAGCCTAAGAGCTACTGCAGCAGTGGAATGATGAACCTACTACAATTGGGCAAGGTGCACTTACTCACAACAGCATATGTTCAAATTCCTCACCTGCTGCAGTGATTCATCCCCCTATTCTTGTATATAGTTGTAGTTGGGATATAAGTTAAGGTTGTGATTGTTTTCTGCTTTATATGTTCTATTGTTAATATATGGGCAAGAAAGCCCTGAAGAAACCTTTACTCTGACTGCTAATTTACCTCCATGGGATTAGCCAACCAAAAGTCAGAATGAAAGATTGTGAGGGATAGCCAGAACTTTTTGAATCTGGCATTCACTGTTTCCTGTGCAGGAAACAACCCATATAGCCTAAGAACTACTGCAGCAGTAAGGAATTCAAAGATCTACTGTGCATCTTACTCAATTGTACTTTATTTATTGGAGCTATTTATTTATTTGCCTTGGCCTGGGTGAGTAAATCCCATTTTAAGCAATGGCTTTGGGAGAAAAGCTTCACATTGCACACATTTGCGCAAACACTCAAGCATGAATTAATTAAAATATAATTAGATGCATTTTAACATTTAAGTACTATAATAAAAGCATGTTGTGAGAGTGTATGCATTTGTAGAACATACAGCATATATTTTTCGAACACAGAAATATTGTTGTGTATACTTTTTTGTAAGTCATTCAGCTTGTTTTAACAGTACGTAACCAAGATGTCAATATTTCAACACTTGATTATGTCTGCTCATCTCCACCAACTATGTAAGACACTAATAGCAAGCTTTCAGTAAGTACATACTGTTGTCAGTGCAGTTCTATAGAAGACTTTTAAGTGATACAGAGGTGTACAATTTTTATACACAGGCAGCAATTTAGGCATGTGTGTATTTTACAAAAACAGCTGGAAATGTACTTGTGACATATACCCTGGGGATTAAAAGAGCAGAAGTGTGAGATTTTTCTGAACATTTGTTTGGTATTATGGAAAAGAAGGGGACTTAGAACAATGAAGCTAATCTCTAAGGTGTTCTTCTATTCCCTTAATCCATCACTCCTCATCAAAGCAGAACATGCTGAATTTAACTACTGACTCAAGGACAACATTTCACTTCCTCCCAATCTGTTTATTTTGGAAAACCTGACTCATATCAGATGTGAATCTCTGCCATTCTTTTGTCCAAATACGCTTTCTCTACTATGCGTATTTAGTTCCTTCTTAGATTTCCAGCACTGACTTTTCTTCTAAGAACTGTATGCATATAAATTGCAAATCCATACCAAAGAATTCAGTTCATTCAACATCTGTTCAGAGTTCATCTCCCTTATCCCTTTAATCATCACTGGAATCTCTCTGAACCCCAACTTCACCATGATATCCTTTCTGAAGTGAGTAAAACAAGAACTACAAAATGATCTGTTTAAAACTACACTTATCCTGGAACAGCCAGTCTTAGCTATTCAGTCATGTTCCACATCAAGCCTGATTCATTACATTTACATTTATCAGTGTTGTTCATTTTGTATGGATAAACCTCAAGTCATTTTCCGTGTGAACTCCCTCAGTAAAGCTCAGCCGATCAGAATGTTCTTGTACAACTATTTCTTTCACAATGCATCACCATGCATTTCCTTAGCATTAAATATAGCTGCTCACACTGTCTTGCTCTGCTAAGTGCTATGGACAATTGTCTGTCCCAGTCAGTTACCACAGCCATAATTTCACAATAATTACTTAACAGGTTCATGCTAACCATAACTTTAGAAGTTATATCAGCTACAACAATAGTCAACACCAATAGCCACAATTACACTGCAACAAAATAATCACAACCAAAATCTCTGTGCTATAACTAGTCACCCTAAAAATATATTTATAATAAAGTAAATGTGTTTAATCATAAAAATAAACAAAAAGTGTGCGATGTGTGTATGGAGAAAACAAAATGCACTGACATACTAAACATGATGGACAGCCATCTAAGAATATAGCAATGGTAATGCTATAACCTATAATAATCTATAATAAATAATGCTGCAATATATATAATATACTATACAATCTATGAGAAATAAATGTGAAAGGGTGAACGATGGGTACAGCAAGGCCAAGACAGAAGAAGTGGTCACAAATTATTAGGAAAGAAAAAAAAGGTGGATCACCACAGGGCTGGATCAAAGCAGAAAAGCATGCAGATAATGTTGCTGGCATAACAATTACTGCAACAATGTCATAGCTTAAAATGATCCCTTATGTCTCCGTCAACTCTCCTAAATACAAATAAAATAAAATAAAACAAATTAAAATAAATAAAAAGGGAAAAGTACTGGAGTTTGAATGGAAGAAGTAGCACTACTCGGGTAAACAGAAGAATGTGAATGAGGCAAAGCAAAAATGTGATGTGCATGGCATTTGCAAAACTCGTTTTGTATTTTGTCTTGTAAAAATGGGAGCTCTGCCTTGTAAATAAATGAGAACATGAAAATGAGACTATATTGTTTTTGTTTATTAACTTTGCAAGAGTCTGTGACATCCCCACTTTGGGCCAGTAATCAAGGAGCCTGAATCATCACCACTGACAGTGAAGAGGGACATTCACTTGGAACCAAAATGGATACACCCAGTATTTCCAAATGTAGCTCTCTGCATCAAGCCCAATTTCCTTTAAGAGCACAAAAGACACTCAGTCTGGGGTCTGGATTTGTCTCTCTCTCTCCAGGGCCCCAGTGAGACTCCCCACTGGCACAGTTGTAGAGTTGAGTCCTCAGCCAAGTGTCCAAGTCAAGTCCTCCAGCACCCTCTCTGTGAAACCAGTGTTTTGTGTCTCTGCTAAAAACAGCTGACACACACACATTCTTGGAGATTTGTTTTTCACACACGCACACACACACACACTCACACACACACACACACACACACACACACACACACACACACACACACACACACACACACACACACACACACACACACACACCTGGGAAAGCCTGGCACAGATTTACTAGCTATACCCCCTTCTGCCCAGACTATAAGTTAGTTACTGTCACCAGACACTCCAAAACCAACTACTCTAAGGCTCTTACAAGGGTACCTAATTTTACTGAGTGAAATTAATATTAATTCAAATGGTAGTGTTTGACCAATGCAGTAAGGCTTTCAGGAGTGGTCACAAAGTCACAAAATAGATACAAGTAGTCTCAAAGGTTAAGATATTCTCTAAAGGACCAGCCACAATGAAAAGTTTAAATATATTTAATAATAAACAATAAAATAATATGAAAATACTAAATATTTACTTACAATAAATACCAGAGTTTTAGATGCATGAAATATTAAAATAACACAGATGAACAGATTCACACAGATACAGACAAAAATACTTAAGTAATCTCACTACATTTTCCAGACTGATCTAAAGAATTACTATTCCCTGGTCACTTACTAGAGCAAGGTAAGATGATGTAGGTGAGGGGTCCTTCTTTGTCAAGGTTTCAAAAACAGAGTGCTCTGAGACTTCAGTCTCCTCTAGTATTAAAACATAATTTGTATGATGGATCACAGACTGATATAACATACATTTGGTCATCTGACGTCTGGTTTCCATACTACCCCCATTCTTAGCAAATGACTCAGAGTCTCACACATTTGTGTTACCATACACACAGAGAGAGTTTTGTTAACATCTGTTGCAGCTTCTGGAAGTCATAAGACCATAAAACACTTCCACTCTTCCTGCAGGAGCTAATAAACCATTCTCTGGCACAGATATGTTGTCTCTGGCTACAGTGAGAACTGTAAGACACACTTTTATGGTCTAAATTAATTTAATTTCTTATTATTTTTCAAAGTTAGCTGGACTGAGATTAACGTATTCTCTTCCAGTATCCTATTTAAAACAGTACAGTCTGATATAAATGTATATTTCTTTTCTGTCCAGCAGGACACACTGGTGATACACTTTTAACACAAGCAACTTTACAAATACATTTTCAATACAACCATCTGAAGAAATTAGTTTGATATACAAACAACATATAATTCTTTACAAAATTCCAGTTAGCTGTAATGGCATATGTTACACATCCACTGCCCTACTTCCCCTGGTATAGCTGGCAATACCACACATTGTCACAGAGACAATAAACACTAGTGCCTCTTTCAGGTGTGACTCACAAGTACTGGTTTGGTTAAATGACCTGCTCAGACTTAACACAACTAGCAAGACCTAAATAAAAACAAACTGAGGATCATAAGGTAAAAGCCTATTAGCAACTGACTATCCTAACCCTTTTACTACAATCAGCAGAACTACATAATCTATGCAGGTAAAAAGAGGAACTGGTGACTAAAATAAATTTGTGTAGCTTGTCTAGTCTCTCTGAAAGCAATGATGATTATTACACAGATATATTGTTCCTTTTTCTTTCCTCTCTCTCTCTCTTAAGTGGTTCTTTACTACTTACGTTCACTAGCCCCTAAAGAAAGTTACTTCATACAAACTTCTTCCTGAACTTGGACTTTAACACAATACCAGTCAAACCATCTTTTCCTTCTTGTTGTTCTTGAAACAGTCCATATCACCTCCATACCACTCCAGCTCATGTACCCATATTTTCTTCTTTCTTCCAAGCAGTACAACTCCAGCGTTAACATACTCTGTAGTTAAAATCACCATTTATTTTAATCATTTCTTCTATCTTTCTCTAGATGCCCCTCCCCCAAAACACACATCCTGATATGTTTCTTAAAGTAAAGCCCCCAAAACAGTACATAATAATTTAGACTTGTATCAAACACATGTGGGGCCAGCCCTGACTCACTGTACAGTTTGCTACCAGGTATTCAAATAGCCTGTATGGTCTGGTCGCTACACACCTATACAGAAACATGTGGCTCACGGTTGGTATGACTGCTACTCCTACATCGTTCTACTCATCAGCTGACCCCAAATCCTTCTACCAATATGTACTACTTAAAGCCACCCTCTCCAGGATAGGGCAAGTAGATTTCAAGTAATGGGCAAAGCACAAGTAATCAATGAAAGCAAGGACTGTTAGAACATTACATAAATACTGCTGTTGCCATTAACAAGAATCATTACAAGTATCATTTTTATCATCTAAAGATCCTGCATATGGAACCTATGGACACAATTTTGACAATGTGAATATAAAGCACAGTCATGCTATTCTGTATACTTTAATATACTTTGCTACAGATGTAGCACTTTTGAAAAGAACAGAATGCATGGCTTTGTACAGACTGAAATGCTGTCTGTGGTGGAGTGATTAAGTTAATGCTTCTGGCCATATCAAGTGGTATATATATCTTTTTCTAAAGTAGGCTAGAAGAATGCCAATAAAATGGATGGAGGTTAAATGTATGTAGCCTAAATAATTAACTACTTTATGTAAGCTGGAAGTGTTTGCAGCTCGGTGTGATGATAACTTTTCTGTATTTCTGAAATAAAAGGTTATTCAAAGGGATGTGAAAATTAAAGTTATGTGCTTAGCATAAAGTTAGATCTGCTTGGAAAATTCAATCTTCATTAAGCTCTAGGACTTGAGAGCTGGCTCTGTGGCACAAATGGATAACGCCTTGACTATAGCCCAGATGACCTGACCAAGTACAGGGAGAGGGAAGATGGGGAATGATCAGTTTACAGCTCACCCATCATGGAAGAAAGTAACTGGTGATTTCCATGTAGCCAGCTGCTCCCCTGCAATAGAATAGTTCCTGAATACTCCAGGTTTAGCTGGGGGTCCAGGTTTTATTTTTACTTCAAAGGAGACCATTTTGTGGTCTGACCTTACCAGGGAAGGCATTAGAGTAGGGGACGTGCGTGCAGCAGTCTCCCGAATAAGTGGGGACCAGATCCAGTATGGTTGCACCCTTGGCTGGTGTACTGACTATCTGGTCCAGGGAGTTTGTGTTTACAAACTCCCTGGACCAGGGAGTTTGTGTTTACAAAATCCAGGAATGTCTGTGCATATACATTTGGTGTCATATAGAATTCTCAGTTAATAGCAGGGTAATTAAAGTCACTCATGAATATGGTATTGGGTTGGATGGTTAGTGTTTCTAATAAGTTTAAATACATGGTATGGGTTTCCTGGATCATAGTGGGGGGCCTATAGCTTGCAAGGAAGTGGTATTGGATTTTACCTATGGTGACTTCAACATGGAGCAGCTCAAATGAATTGTCTTGTTTGACCAGCCTTGAAGTATATTTATGATTGATGTAAATAGAGACACCTCCACCTTTAGTCCCTGCCTGTGAAGTAGCTGGCCTAAATGTGTGGAAGGCATTATAACTTTGCACTGTTGATGTGCTCTCCTCGGCTTTAAACCATGTCTCAGTGACCACACAGATGTCAGCATTCTCTAGTGTAAACAAAACTTCTAGGGAGCGGAGTTTTTTGTTTAGGCTCCCAGCATTCAGCAATAATACCTTTAGATTTTCTTGGCTTTGATTTGCTATGTCTGAAGTACTTTCAGTTTGGTGTTGTCTGAAAAGGCACTATGGGCGAAGACAATGTTTTAGCTAATATTCGAAAGCCTAGAGGGGACAGGTGCAGACCACCCCTGGCAAAGCAGCATGGTCTGTTGACAAATACTGCACCCCCCCTTATAATGACACCATAAACTAAGCCAATTATTAAAGTCAATCATCTTTTGTTCGTATTGTGGCACCATCCTTGGAGAAGGTAATATGCTGCTCAATGCTAGGCTCATACCAGCCTGAAACACATATTCCGAGAGCTCCAAGATGTCTCTCTTCATATAGTCTAGGCAGGTACCTCTCAGGTCATTTACTCCCACATGGACTATGACTGAGTCATATTGGTAAATTTGGTCCAATGACCTGACAGCATGCGTAATGTGGCGGATCCTAGCCCCTGATAAGCAAATGGCCATAACTTTGTCCTTACTCAGCCTGGTGAGAGGGAAGTGTGCCTCACGATGGAGTCTCCAGTGATTAGAATGTTGGATTGTGTGGTGGCTTGACTTATGGGCTTAGAGGTAGAAGCTCAAAAAATATTTTTCTGGGTAAGAATTGTAGTTGACATCCTGTTGGCTAACATTTTCATTCAGTGCATCTAATGAGTCAAAAACATGGTTAAATAATGGGTTTAACATGCATGCATAGAATTTGTTCACAAGACCAGTAAAATTTGTTCAAAGCTTTTTACATTTATTTTTTCCTTCAGTTGATTAATTTTGGACAATTTTTTAATGAAATTATCCTGTTCACTATTTTTTGTTGGAGTTATATAGTTGTTTTGGAAAAACGACAAGAAAAACAAATAATAATTATAATAAAGCATAGTACAAGGGTTTTAAATGGCTATGCTAATTCTGGTATCATGGGAGTCAGGTGCTTTTCTAGCTACACGAAGATAAGTTGCATGTTTTGGATTTTCATCAAAAGTAAGCTTAACTGAAAACTAATGTTTATCCTCAGAAACAATCCAGCAGACAAAATGGGCTAAGAAGTCTTTTGACATCTTGGTTTTGTTGTGCATATAACTTTTTTTTTTCCATTTCTGATTCTCTGGACCCCACTTTTTTCTCTCCTTATCAAACTTAACAGCCAAATACAAAGCTGCAAGGAAATGAAGAAACAAAGAATTCACTAGGTTTCACTTAATCTCCTCTGATCACCCTTGCGTGTATCACAAGTGCATTGCAGCATTACCTTGCACTGGATAAGCTTGTGTAAGAAGAAACTTTTATCACCCGTACTCAAGCTAAAAAGAATATGAGTATATCTAACATACAAAAACAATTTTTTTGCTTGGGGACACTTTAGAGAATGCAATGATAGCAGTGTAAAGTCTATTTCAGTAGGGGGTCATGAGATCATAAAAATTAGGAACAAGATACACATAAGCAACAGCAGCATTACCACTCAATAGAAAGTAAAATCAGCACTTCAATGTGAGAGTTGTCACATTTCCCGAATGTGATACCAACTCATGTGGTCTGAACAACTGACTGCAAGACACTTCATAACTGTCTTTACTTGTCATACAAAGATATATGCTGCGCATTATCATGCCTCTTCATATATCTTGTTTCCCTCCATTTCCACTGTATTTCTGGTTTTACAGCTTCAAAGAAAAGGCTACCCAAAGCACAGTAAAACACAAAAGGATTCAGACATCCTGTTTATGTTGTGTAGTTACAGTTACACTTCAATTAACAGCTGATGTTTCGCTATCAAAGGTAAGATTTTGGATATTTTCAATCATATATGCACATTGGCAGCTCTGTTCTAACATTTGTTTTTTAATGTATTCTTGTCCAGATCATTACATTAACATTTGGTACAAGTCCTTATAATTCAGTTTGAAATTGACAGGAAAACTGCTGCCAGTGAGAACAACTGGATATTAAAAAATAAAGGGAAGTACTACAATAAAGCTCTATTGCATTTTATTGAACATGCTTTTAATGGTCCCTACAACCCTTTCAGTGACAATTTGCTGAACACTTCTGTATATATTCTGCCTTATGAGTTCAGATCTTTACAACTTTAGTAAATCATCCAGAAGATTTTGCTTACAAGATTTAGTTACAATTATCCTGCTACGTTTTACAGGTATATATATATATATATATATATATATATATATATATATATATATATATATATATATATATATATATTTATATATATATATATGTCATAAAATGCAAAACCTGAGGCAGAATAGATGAAAAGTATCTTCAGATATTTTGCTGTTTTTGTTGTTCTGCCTGTAATACTACCCTAGGTTATCTGACCAACAGCAAGTCAGTTGGAAAAATACCGCAGACCAAAATATGAAGGCCAGACACATTTTTTTTTTTTTTGGGGGTTGCGGAACTTTCACATAAGAAGCTGAAGCAAAATTTTTGAGTGGCAAGGATTATGTTTCATACAGACATTTACCATAGTAAATAAACTGTGATAACCAGAAAATTAACAGGCAACTGAAACGCTGTTCATGTTGAGTCATTACAATGCACTTTGCTTATGGTTTACAAAAAGATGGAAAACACTTCAAGTGGAAAGTAAGGAAAATCTTATTTTTATTCAAGTGGCATTTATCTTAGATTCCTTTTTATGAATAAATATTGCGAAAAAATAAATGCCAGAACCCATTAGAAATTGTAATAGTAGCCTTTAAAAAAGACTAAATGACAAATTTTACATGCAGAGGTAATAAGCACATGACAGCAAGATTTCTTCAAGGCAGATATGATGTCTTAAATTATATGTTTTTCACATTTTTGTCAAAAATGTATCACAAAAGACATAAATGGAGTAAAGTGACTGATGTAAACATAACAACAGAAAATATGAGCAACTCCTTTTAGATGGCAGATTATAGTACATGTTTTCTAAACTGTAATATACTTTTGACAACTTTAGATAGTAATTTTTATTCCTAAATTCTGCATCAGTTTCTAAAAGAGAGCTTTTCTACAAAGCTACTCAAATTAATACAAAGGATGCAGCCAAAAGTTTAACATTTGGCAATTTGTATTAGTTTCAGATTACTAACTATTAAATAAAAGCTTTGAAAAACACCCTAAAACACAAGTAACCATTTAAAAATGGTACTGTGTAATATGCAGTCATATTTGAACAGCTAACTGACATGTGAGTGCCTTCATAAGCAGTACAAGATACTTTTGCTGCACCTCAAACTAGAATAAGTCACAGTAAGGTGTGAAAACAATACGGGTGTACTGTACAGCGATGCACACAAAGCTTGATACATTTTATTAAACATAACAGATACATATATCCATCTATATATATATATATATATATATAATATATATATACACACACACATACACAAATATATATATATATATATATATATATATATATATATATGTGTGTGTGTGTGTGTGTGTGTTTGTGTGTGCCTTACACTAAATCGAAAACCACATTTTTGAATGGTAAATGATTGAACAAAAATGTCTGAATATCAGCAGATTAAAAATTAAACAAAATTATAAGTTATGCACTTACCATAACTTGGCATTTGTGTTCTCCATTTTCATTCTTCCTCACTATTGGGTTATGGATCCGATCCGACTCAGCCACATATACAGACTAAGATCAAAGTATTGAGCTCCTCCCTCCTTCCCGTAATGCTCTACCCTCTACCCAGCCTCCTCATATCGGGTTTTCTGACCAAATGTCTAGAAGAAGAGGACAGTAATGACAGAAAGAAGAAATTAACCAGAGGTTCAAACTAGGAACATCAAGTTCCTGAGAAATCCACACCTCTTCTTGGAACCATAGATTGGGGGATGGCTGGCAGGGAAGGTGAGGAAGAATGAAAATGGACAACACGGATGTCACGTTATGGTAAGTACATAACTTATAAATCTGATGTTGTCCTTTTCATTCTTCCTCACTATTGGGTCAGAGTCCCCAGCTACGAAACCCTTGGGTGGCCTCAAGGAAGGATATCCCGGAGCACTGCTGAAACAAAGGAAGCTCTGCTTCTGAATACAATGTCCAATTAGAAATGTGTCACAAATGTATGAGTTTTTGACCAGGTGGCTGTGGCAAAATATCATCAATCGACACTCTGGAGGAAAAGGCAGATGACGTAGCCATAGACCTAGCTGAATGGGCTTTAGAAGGACAAGGCATTGCAGCCTATTTCTGGAACAGATTAGAGAAATGCAGTCTGTGATCCATTTAGCTAGAGTAACCTTAGAGACTGCTTGGCCTATGCAGCTGGGTGAAAAGGACACAAATAGTTGATCAGTCTTTCTACAATGTTTTTCCTGTGCGGATAAAAACATAGTTGTCTATGAACAAGAAGATGCAGCATATGTTCCCCCTTGTTTGAAAAGTTTGGGAAGAAAACTGGCAATTGTATGGACTGGTTTAAGTTAGTCTCTGTGGCTATCTTAGGCATAAAGGAGGGATTAGTACAAAGGGCTACTCTGTCTTTATGAAAAATAATGTAAGGAAGTTTAGAAGACAGAGCCTGGATTTCAGAGATTCTTTCTGCTGATGTGATGGCTACCAAAAAGGCAGTTTTCCAAGAAAGGAATTCCATTTCACAATCACTAGCTGGTTCAAAGGGCTTCTGAGTTAGGCCTTGTAGTACGACACTGAGATCCCACAGAGGGGAAGGATCTTTTATCGGAGGTCTGAGCAGAAAGATTTCCCTTCATAAAAGCATTCCATAGTTTTGATGTTGTGGGAGAGATGAAAAGGTTTCCGGAATGAAAGTTTGATATGGCATCCAGTTGAAGTTTAATAGTAATCATCTCCTGCCTTAAAGAGAGATGTGAGGAAAAGGAGAATGGCTGAGACTGCAGCTGAAAATGGATCAATGTTCCTTTTGGATGCCCAAAAAGCAAATCTTTTCCACATACTTCTATAAAACTTCTTAGAATAAGGTTTCTGGGAAGCTAGCACAAAGTCTTGAACAGGGGAATCAAGCCTGGACCTTTGTACAATTACTGGCATTGGAGAAACCAAGTGGTCAGTTTGAGGGTATGAAGACATGGGTGATGACCCTCTGATGGGTGAAAAAGGAGGTCCTGTCTGGGTTTCAGTATCCATGGAGGATATTTCAGGTGAGACCAGAGAAAGGGGAACCAAATCTGATGAGGCTTGTAGGGGGAATGAGGATCACCAAGGTCTTCAGCTGTTTTGCTTTCTGTAAAAACATTGGGATCAAAGGTAGGGGAGGATGAGTGTAGAGGAGACCAGAGGGCCAATTGTGAAGTACAGCATTCCTCCAGGACTCTCTTAGAGGGAGGATCAGAGCAAAGTACCTGCTGCCCTTGTTGTTTTGAGGAGATGTGAACAGGTCACAGCAAGGTTGACCCTAATTGCTGAAAATCAAGTTCGCTATTGACTGATTGACAGACCACTCATGAGGGGTCACAATGGACCTGCTGAGTTTGTCTACAAGAACATTTGACTTCCCTGGTAGGTGAGTTGCAAGTAGAAAGTGTCCTAAAGATATCACCCATTCCTAGACCCTCATGGCCTCTCTGCACAAGGGATACAAATGGGTTCCTCCTTGTTTGCTGATGTACCAGACTACTGACATATTGTCTGTGTGAACTGCAATAGTCGTTAGAGGGAGAACATCCTGAATGGCTTGCAACATGAGGAGGACTGCTCTCATCTCCAGAACACTGATATGCAAGCTGGCCTCTATGTGAGTTAACGTGCCCTGGACCATCTTTTCTTGAAATTCCCCCCCAAACCGCAACTGTGAAGTGCATGTGGTCACCATGACAGTGGGTGAAGGAAGAAGGAATGGCCTGCTGATGCCCAGGTCATCCAAAAGAAGCCACCATAGGAGATACTTTCAGCAAACCAGAGTCAACTTGATAGGAACAGACAGAGGCTGGTAAAAAATTTTCAGCCTCAGGCAAGCTGCAACTACTGCCATGTATTTGGTAAACACCCTGGAGACAGTGGTGAGTCCAAAGAGCAGAGCCCTGAATTGGCAATGACTGGATCCCAGCCTGAAGTGCAGATGACTCCTGGAGTGCATCTTTCAATCTTGATGTGATAGTACATGTCCTGTAAGTCTACCGGGCACATCCAATCATCCTTTCGCAACAGCTGTAAGATGGACTGAACCATAATCATCCAGAAATTTGCTTCCTATATGAACAAATTCAGATTGCTTAGATGTAAAATGGGTGTCAGGTCCCCGGTTTTCTCTGGCACTAAAAAGAAGTGGGAGTAAGTTCTGAATCCTTTTATTTCAGTCAGGACCTCTTCATGACTATTTTTTGCAGTAGCCTTTGAATCTCTGATACTGCATGCTCCCTCTGACTGGGTGCAACATCAGGGAGTTTCTTTTGTGTCTTTAGGGTTGAAGGAAAAAAGGAATATAATAATCTCTGGAAATAATCCTTAGCACCCATGTGTTTTTTGTTAGAGTGGACCAGATATCTGGGTGCAGTGAAAAACAACCCTGACTGCCTCCAGAGCTAAGCAGTTGGGCAGTGCTTCAGGAGCGCTGATAGGACTTGTTAGAGAAAGGCTCTTTGAAGCCTTGATTCCGTAGTCCTCTTCTGTACCTGGTGCGGCACCTCACATTAAAACTTCCCCCTCTGCCAATGGAAGAAGACTCCCTGCGTTGATCCTGGAAAGGCCCTTGGGATTTCCAGAACCAGGTTTTCTTGCCACCTCACTGACATTTGGAAAAAGCATGCTGAGGTGTAGAAAATCTGACCTCAACAGCAGGGAGGGTGTTCCCTTCCTGTTCACTGTGGGTTAGGGTATCTTTGACAGATGGTCCGAGCAAAGAGGAGCCATCGAAGAGGGTGTTAACAAAGGATGCCTTGAAAGGTTCCTCAAAGTCACAAAGCCTCATCCAGGCATGTCTTCTAATAGCAATACCTGAGCAGGCTGCCATGAGGTTCCTTCCATAGAGTGGGAGATGAGCCTCATGGAATTAGACAGGGAAGAAAGAGTAGCTAGTTAGGGATATACATTCTTGAAGTCCTCCACCGACATGGTCACTGCTAGAGAGTCAGAAATCTCTTTGACCAGATCTCTCTGCAATCGAGTAAAGTGTGCCATATAGTTTAACACTCTCAGCAAGAAGGGGGCTGAGGTGTAAACATGCTTACCAAACCTGTCTATCATTCTGGACTCCCTGTTTGGCAGATGGACAGTGGAGCTCTGATCCGCTAGCTCCATTCTGGTAGCTGCTTCCACAACTATGGCATCTACCAGTATACCCTTAGTACAGGGTGGTCGGGGCTTTTTTGGGAGACAAAAAGTTATTCGGTCATTTGAGAATTTGTTCAATAGTGTCTGGCTCCTTCCAGGCCTGGTGGGACACTAAATCCAACCACCTCTTTGCCTCAGGACCTCTAAAATGTTTCCAAAGGAGAAATCCTACAATAGCGATCTTGGGGATCCTTTTCCCTTATCAAAGTCTGTGTTCTCGGTAAGGGACTCCAAGGGGGAGTCGATGTGCCTCCTCTTGCACGTCTTCTTATGAATAATGTCTTCTGTTGGATGTTCAGAGGAGATCTCGGAAGAAGAAGGGGCTCCCTCTAAAGGAAGGGTTTGGAGGGTTCTCATGGTGGGCTGACCCTCAACAGGTATGATAGGCTCTGTGACGATGTGAGGTATTGCCAGCTATGCTAGGTGAAGTAGGGTTGTGGCTGTGTAACATATGCCAGCACAGCTAGCTGGAATTCGGTAAAGAATTATATGTTATTTGAATATGAAACTGATTTGTACAGATGCTTGTATTGAAAATGTATTTATAAAATTACTTGTGCTAAAAATCAACAGTGTGTCCTGCTGGACACAGGAAGTAATGTACATGTATTACTGTAACTGTTGAAATGTATATATTGTAACAGAGGACACTGGAAGAGAAGAGGTTACTCTCAATCCACTTGACTTTGGAAAATGTTAAGAAATTAAATTACTTAATTTTAGGCCATAAAGATTGCATCTTACAGTTCTTAATGCAGCCAGAGACAAAATGTCTGTACTTGGAAGCTTTGTGCATTGTCACTGGTGTGAACTAATTGCTACCCTGGAAGGGTGGAGGTTTGAAATTGTTTTATGACTTCCAGGACCTGTAGGAGATCTTAGCAATGCTCTGTGTGTGTGTGTGTGTGTGTGTGTGTGTGTGTGTGTGTGTGTGTGTGTGTGTGTGTGTGTGTGTGTTTGTTACTGACACACGGGTGCTAAATCCTAACAGCTTCTAGACAAGAGGGAGGGGAAGTATGGGAACCAGAAGTCAGCTGACCAGATGTATGTGATGTCATTCTATAATCCATCATGAAATAATATTTTAGTACTAGCTGAGACTGAAGTCTCAGGGGCACTCTGTTCTTGGAATCTGAAAGGAAGGATCTCTCACCTACTTCATCTTGTTTTGCTGTAGTAAGTAACTTAACTAGATCAGTCAGGAATAGATAGAGAGTACTGTTTTTATGTATCTGTGTAAATCTATTCATCTGTGCTAATTTAATATTGCCTGTGATTGAAACTCTGGTGTTTATTGTAAATAGATATTTAGTATTTTCATTTTTTTTTAATTAATTATTAAATATATTTAAACTTTTCATGTTGGCTGGTCTTTCAGAGACTATTTTAATTTCTGAGAGCACATATAAATATTTGGTGACAGTTCTGGCCACTCCTGAAAGCCTTACCACATTGGCCAAACACTACCATTTGTATTAATATTTACTTCACTCAGTATAATTGGGTACCCTTGTGAGAGCCATAAGAGTAGCTGGCTTTCGAGTGTCTGGTGGCAGTGTAACTAAATTATAGTCTGGGCAGAAGGGAGCATAGCTAGTAAATCTGTGCCAGGCTTTCCCAGGTGTGTGTGTGTGTGTGTGTGTGTGTGTGTGTGTGTGTGTGTGTGTGTGTGAAAATCAAATCTCAAAGTGTGAGGGTGTCAGCTACTTGGAGCAGGACATGAAGCACTCATTTCACATAGAGAGTGCTTGAGGAACTGGCTTGGACACTCGGCTGAGGACTCAACCCTACAGCAGTGCCTGTGGGGAGTCTTACTAGGAATCTGGAAAGAGGGGGGACCTAGACCCCGGACTGTGTTCCCTGTGTGCTCTTAAGGGAAATTGTGCTTGAAGCAAAGAGCTGCATCTGAAAATACTGGGTGTATTCATTTTTGTTCCAAGTGAATATCCCTCTCGTGCCAGTGGTGAAGCTTGAGGCTCCTTAATTACTGGCTCATTGTGGGGATGTCACATATTGGTGAGCAGTGGTGTGGATATTAACTGAACTTCTGCTGCCTGTAGGCAGTTGTCACTAAAAGTGTGTCCTCTCAGCAGCCACATGGTAAACATTCAAAGTTTCATTTCACAACAGCATTATTTATTTTTTTGTTAGTTTTGTTTAGTCAAGGAAAGTAGCCAAACATGTCAGAAGAGGATTATGGCAAGCTGACGAAGAACTAGCTGACCAAGGTGTGTGAAGCCAAAGGACTGGTGTATGCCAACCTGACTAAAGAGGAAATTATTTCAGCCTTAGTCGCAGCTCAGACCAGCAACTAGGAGGACAACCAGTTTGGTGATGGGGATGTACAGCCCTCAGAAACAGGACAGTTCACCTTTTCCTCAGAGGATTTAAACAGATTTGAACTAGAGGCCAAACATTTGGAATTTGAATCAGCAGAGAGACTGTGGTGTTTGGAGGCCGAAGAAAAGGAGAAACAGATGGAATTAGGATCAGCAGAGAGACTGCAGTGCTTGGAAACTGAAGAAAATAAAAAGCAGTTTCGACATGAGAGGGAGATGCTGACTCTTCGCCAAGGTCATGGAGGTAATGGGGAAGGAAATAACCGAACCCCAGAAGCAATAAAGGTTGGTAAATTTCTTCCACAATTTACGGAGGGTTATAATTTCGATAGTTTTACTTATATATTTAAAAGAGTATGTAAACAGTATAATGTTGACAAAGGGCTCTGGGTACAGTTCCTAACCCCCTTACTCTAGGGTAAATCTGCACCTGCTGATTCTAAATTGTCTGATATTGATTGTTTAAACTATGACAAACTAAAGAAATGTTTACTTAAATGTTTTAAGTTAACACCAGAAGCTTACAGAAAAAAGTTTTGTGAGCATAGACGCAAGCCAGATGAAAGTGTGTGTGATTATATTGCTCATTACATCTGAGTGACGTCTCCAGGAGTTTCTGCAGTTACCTCCTACTGCTCCTCTAGGCGTCAAATATTGATTGTTCATATTTGTATTAATAATTCCAAAACCATGTTACATACAAGGTACCAGGATATTTTGTCTTGAAGCATATGTGATAGCAAACACAACTGTACTGATATATGACCTTTCTCAATGAGTATTTTCTAGAACTGTAAGGTCATAACTTCATTTTTTAAAAGTTTAAGCCGCGCCCACCAGGAGTTAAAAACACACACTCAAAAGAGCTGTCCCGGAGGGAATGAATTAAGCACTTATTTTCATAAGTGGGTGAGTGGGTGTCACATAACCACATCTGAAGGTCTGGCAGACCTTTTGGTGAAGGAATAAGCCCTTAGCACTTAGGTTCATAGGTTGGTACTAGGCTATCGGCCCTAGGGCCTATACAACCTAGCCATAACAATTCCTTGGATATTTCTTCCCACAATATTGACTTCCCTGGTCCCTTGTTTAGCAGGGTGACTGACGTGATCCCCAGTGTGAATTTCCTATCTTTCATCCAATCGTCAAGGTTCCTTTTGAAGAGGGCCAAGGAGGCACTCTGCTTGATATATATGGGCAGTCTATTCCAGAGTATGGGGAGTCTCTAGGTCAGGAGCCTATCCCTCCAGCATGTTTTGCTCATTGTGATGACAAGGTTTAGATCCCTGGAGCGTGTGGCTCTGAGGGATTGGATTTCTTTAAGTGGAGCATGTCCAACAGCTCAGGATTTGGCATGGCCTTGTATGTATATCGCCTCTGAGTAGACGACATGCCACAAAGTATAGCTGGAGTTTTTTTTAGACGGTCAGCATAGGGCATCTGCTTTAGGCCTGTGATTCTTTTAGTGAGATATTTCTGCGGCCTTTCCAGCTGTTGCAGATGTCTTGTGAGGTACATACCAAATGAGGCTTTGTACTCTATAATGGGTCTAATGAGGGATGAGTACAGTGGGAAAATGACCTTGTTTTTTTCTGGATGAAAAGCCCATAGTGATGAGGTGTGCCACACAGAAGGATTTCCTGACTGTTGTGGCAATGTGGTTATCGAATGTGAGACCACTCTCAACCTGTGTCCCTAAGTCTCTCATCACACTTTCGGTGTTTAGTGTACTGCCACCTATGTGGTAATTCATGGGTACATGTTTTTTCCCAAAAGGGATAACTATACATTTCTTGGCATTAAGCTTGAGCCCATGGCTCTGGCATCAAGCATCTGTTTCTGTAAGGCCCTTTGTAGAATATCCACATAATTTGGGGATTCAATAATGGCTCCCAGTTTGCAGTCATCTGAGAACTTTGTTAGCCAGAGTCCCTTAGTGTTGGTCTGTATGTCAGAGAAGTAGATGCCAAACAAGAGCGGTCCCAGGACTGAACCCTGAGGTACTCCACTTGTCACTTGTCTGGAGCTGGATTTGGAGTCGGCTACTTTTACAGTCAGTGGCAACCCATCGAGTGACGTAGGGATTTATGCCCAGCTTAGTAAGTTTATCTATGATTCCAAAGTGGGGTATGGTGTTGAAGTCCTTGGCGAGGTCTAGATAAGCTGTGTGGACCACCTTACCCTCATCCACAGTTTTGGAGACTGATTTGAAGATGTCAATCAGGTTCAGAAGACAAGATCAGCACTGCACGAACCCAAACTGGGTGGGGTCCAGTGTTTGAAGGTTGCCAATGTCTTTGTTTATAAGTTCCATGATAATGCATTCCATGCCCTTGCAGATCAGGCTCATCAGACTGATGGGACGGTAGTTCCTGGGATTTAAGGTGGATCCCCCCCCTTTTGGAGTGGGATAACTGTAGCTGTGCACCACTCAGTGGGCACGAAGCCTGAGATGAGGATATGATTAAACATGACACTTAAGTGAGGTGCCAGTTCATTTTGTAGTTCATGTAGTACACAGCCCGGGATGTCATCTGGTCCCATGGATGCTATATTCGTAGCTCTGGAGAGTGCGGTTTCTACCTGTGTGGCCTTGATTACCGAAATTTGGCAATCTTTTGGTATTGAGATGGACCCTTTAGGTGGTGAGAGGGGGGTAAAGTTGGCACTAAATCGATCTGTCAGGATATTGGCAATATCCTTGGGATCAGTATATTTAATGCCATTCTGTTGTAGCTCAGAGCATATCTGAGCATTGCCATTTAGAGTTTTGACATAACTATAGAATGTCTTGTGGATGTCTTTGGAATCTTTGGCAATTTTATTTTCATAACTAGCTTTGGAGGATTTTATGAGGGATCTCAGCTTCTTACTGAGGCTGGTAAGGGAGTTTTTTGCATCCTGGGATTTTCCTCTTTTCTGCAACAGTTTCTTTCCTCTGTTGTACAGTTTGTTTATGGCAGGGGACCACCAGATTGGCTTTCTTTTTTTGAAGGAGAGCATCTTGGTTCTATTTGGGATGGCACGATTCCTGCACAAGTGGATGTGCTTGTACAGTGCCTTAGTGTAGGATTCAGCAGTTGAACTTTCAGCTCCCGTCTGTATGGGTGTCATGAAGTTTGTCACTTCACAGTTGAGTGGCATGAAGTTGGCTTTGGAGAAGTTTTTTATGGAGGTTTCCTTACTGGGGGTGGGGTGGGATGTGGATGTGATTTGCTTATGGTCAGACCTGACCAATAAGAGGGTGACCACTGGTGTGGAGCATCTATCTCCCATGTTGGTAATGACCAGGTCTAGGATATTGGAGCTCCTGGTGGGACAATGGATTAGTTGATCCAGGGCATTGGAATTTATGAATTCCAAGAACTGTTGAGAAAAGGTGTTGGTACCCTAGTAGTTTTCCCAGTTAATGGCAGGGTAGTTGAAATCACCCAGTACTAGGGTGTTTGGTTGTATCTTAATATTTTCCAGTATGTTTAGAAAGGTGTAGTGAGAATCTTGGGGCATGGTGGGGGATCTGTAGCAAGCTACAATTTGGATTGCAGTCTTACCTAGTGTTAGTTGCACCTGGAGAATTTCAGATGCATTGTGTTGGGTAACTAGCCTGGAGGTGTGAATATGGACACTCCTCCACCTTTAGTGTTTTGGTCTTGGTTTGGTGGCCGAAAAGTGTGGTAAGAGCTGTAGCCTGGTAATGCAGGGGTGCTCTCTGGAGCCTTGAACCAGGTCTCAGTTACTGCACAGATATCAATGTTCTCCATTTTTAGGAGTGATTTGAGAGAGTGCATTTTGAAGTTTAGACTTCTAGCATTGAGTAGCATTACCTTCAGATTTTGCAAGCTTGTATCTGTTATGGTGGTGGTTTTGCCCTTTGAACATTGCCTAAAAAAGGCACTATAGGGGTGGCAAGAGCTTTAGCCAGTAACCTGAATCCCAGGGGTGACAGGTGCAGATCATCTCTGGCAAAGCATTGTGGTTTGTCGATCATGTCGTCCCAGGCAGACAGATACTGGATCCCCTTTGAATGACAACAAAAGTTTAGCCAATTGTTGAAGTGAGTCATTTTGTCCTTATACTGTGGTATCATTCTGGGCGAAGGCATGATGCTACTCAGGGCTAGGGTCATACCTGTCTGGGCCAGATGATCCTAGAGCTCTTCCATGTCTCTTTTCATGTAGTCCAGGGAGGTACGTCTCAAGTCATTCACTCCAACATGGACAATGACAGAGTCATATCTGTACTTGTTGTGGAGTGACTTGAGTGGATGTGTTATGTGGCGGATCCTGGCACCCGACAGGCAGCTGACTGTAATTTTCTCCTTGTTCAGCCTGGTGAGTGGGACATCAGTGTGCCTGACTATAGAGTCACCTATGACTAAAGTGCTGGGCATGTTGTCTTGCCTTAGGAGCTGTTTTGGGTGGCACACTGGTGTTTTGAGCTATGTGTCACTTTGATTGTGACTGGTGTTTGTTTGCTTTTCAGCTTCGGAGGTCCTTGTTGCTTGGGCAGGTTAATGTTAAGGGCCTCCGCATATGTGGGTTTAGTGTTGCTATTAGTGGATGTTGATGGTGTGGGTTTTGAAGAGCTATATGTTGCTTAAGGTGTAGTGCAGGTGTTAACCTTCCCTCTTGACTGTCTACCACAATCTTGGCTGGAGAGAGCTTTGCTTCTAGTTTGGCTGTGTAAGTGCATCTCTCGCAAGTTGTAGTGTTGGATGGTAGGAGGAGAGAGTTGTCTGTGTACATGAGGCAATTGCTGCATTGCCCCAGTATTCCCAGATTCACCAGGTGGACAGGAGAAATCACCGGAAGGTGACCCTTGGACATGTCTGTTTAGGTGCTTTTTTGTAAAGTACAAGAGCTGTTTTCCCTTACCTTTGCAACATACTTTGCAATTATAGGCTGTTTAGTGCCTATGATTAATTTCAAAAAAACGAACCAAAAAACACAAACTGGTAAATGCAAAAAATGAAAAAGGCAAGAAGACTCCCAAAACAAAACTCCTTTATTCACAAGTAAATGGTAAGCGCTTTCACCGGCCAAAATGCGCCAGCTTCCTCAGACCAAACTCAAACAAATTCAAACAATCCCCAGTTGTTATATATATATATACACAGTTTAAGTACTTGATAGATGTACTAATTAATTAACAAGCATGAAACTTATTCTATTAAAACTTTTCTTAAAAACACATTATATAAACACACAAACTACTAAGCCGAATTTTTAACATTGGGTACTTATTATATAAGCAGAATACAACGTGCAACTCAACTTATATCATATTATACTGCACCCAAGATATCCAAACTTGAAAATACAAAATACTATAAAAAATATATAATAATTATGTATATAAAATCATTAATATAACCAAGTGACAATAATAAACAATATCAATTTTCCTATATAACCCTAAAAACCTTCCTACTGTTAACCATTTGCATAGCTTTTACTACTAAACACTTTTTCTAATTAAAAAACTTTATCTATTAAAAATTCATCTATTAAGGGCTTTCTTTTTAAGAAGGCACTTAATAGATATTTGTTCGTTGAGTCCAGGAAAAATGTAAGCTAAAGTCCGCATTTGCCACTCCAATTCAACTTCCTCGAGCCTCAAAAACCATGGCCCTCCCCTCATGCTTTGCTCAATTTTCTGCAAGACCACGAACCTAAATTTATGCTCTGGGAACAACATAACGTGTCTTGCAAGAGCACTTGTATTTATTGACCTAGCTATACTATATTGGTGTTTGTAGACCCTCTGTTTGAGCTTACGCTCGGTCTTACAAATATAGAATGCATCACAATGGGTTCAGGAAGCACAATAAACGACACCTTGTGAGTCGCATGAATAATGGCCCAAGATTTTATAATTCCTGTCTCTAATGATAATACTATCAGAGGTATGGATAAACTTGCATTGAGAGCATCTTCCACACTTAAAGGTACCATGTTGCCCCCGGGATACTCTCTTAACTCTCTCTAACAAGTTTTTAAGGTTAGAACCCCTTCTAAAGGTAATGGACAAATCATGCTCTGGTTTTTTGTTCACCTCAAAATCTTGTTGTATGATATTCCAGTCCTTATACATGATTTCCCTAATCCTACTTGCATCTGTAGAATATGTGGTCAAACACTTGCAAATTCTAAGTGTTTCCTGGTCTTTGAAAGAACAATACCTCCAGGGACATCCATTGCAACCACTTGTACATGTTTATCTTGTATTAAAGGTTGGAAATGTCCTGAATGCCTTTTCCTACTTACTTACTTCTTGTACAACTTGATCTATTAGGTCTACAGGGTATGCTCTCCTTAAAAAACACTTGTTTGAGGAGAGTACATTCATCCTGAAAATCGTCAAATCTGGACACCATCCTAGCTGCTCTTACAACCTGGCCTTTAACCACAGCCTTTTTCTGATAAAAAGGGTGGCAGCTAGTAAAGTGCAAGAACATGTTAGAATATGTTGGTTTACGGTATATTGTAGATTTAAATTGGCCTTTAACAATACCCTTACTTAAACAAATGTCCAGAAAATTGATCATGTTTTCATCAACCTGATAGGTGAATTCCAAAAAAGAGGTGGATTTAGATAATTCTAAAATAAATAGATCTATGGCTTGTCTCGGACCCTTCCACAAAAAGAACATGTCATCCTGGTATCTAGTGTACCAGGCGACACGTTCTTTATAAGTTAGACAATTGAACAGGAATGAGGTTTCCCAGTGGGCAAGGACGCAGTTAGCAAAACTGCTCCCACAAGGCGAACCCATGGCAATGCCGCTCTTCTGAAGGAATAATTTGTTAGAAAATAAGATAAAATTATTCTCCAAAACGATTTCCAATAAAATCTCAATCAGATCAATGTCCTGATGCTTCATGTCTTTCCTAAGTAGGAACTCCCTAACCCATTCTAGTCCTATAGTATGCGGAATGGAAGTATAGAGGTCTTTGATATCTACAGTCAAGGACAAGTATTGATCTTTAAACTCCATCTTGTTGATGTAAGTCAAAAACTCCCAAGAATCACGGCATATTTGTGATTCAGTTGAAATAAAGGGTTTCAGCTTATAATCCACAAATTTAGCACGACCATAAGTTATGGAGCCTCTTCCATCCACTATAGGTCTAAAAGGTGGACTTGATACATTCTTATGTATTTTCGGTGACCCAAACAAAGCTGGCACAATAGGAGCTGGCATGGTGAGAAAATGGTATGTGTCTACATCTAAAGTTCCCTCTAAAAAGAGGTCACTCAGAATACCCTTAATTTTGTTATAAGCTCCATTCAGCTCATTTATACTTGCACTTACATAGGCTTTATTATCTAAATGTGCCAACATTTTATTCTCATAGTCCCCTTGGTCCATAAAAACTAACCCACCCCCTTATCAGGTTTCATAATCCTTACTTTACTGGTGCTTAGCAAGTTAAGAAGGTCTTTCTCATTCTTATCTATATTACCTTTTCTATTCTTATAATGATCGACCCCACGAGTTAGGCAATGTCGAATGTCCATTTCACAGCATTTTTCGAACAATGCCAGCACCGGTTGTAGGGGTGGGTTAAATAGACTAGAGACTCTAAGGTTGTGCATAAAACCAGCATTCTGACCTAGCTCACAAGTTAAATTCAACTTACGAACAAAGATTTTTAAATCAACCACTGTTTTTACAATGTCAGCTTTGGTACAAAAGTCAAGCCCTTGGACAGGAAATTTGCCATCTCCTCATTGACTTCCAAGGAACTAAAGTTATAAATATGGAAGTCACCTTCAGTATTAGTTGACAATTTGGGACCAGGCTCAATCAGAACTTTGAGATTACCATTTACTATCTCCTCCTCCTGTTCTGTCGTCTCCTCTGGGGCATTTGTTTCCTGTTCTGGTTGTTTTGTAAAGTTTGTTGCTGGCCAGCATTGGTGTTCTGAAAATCCTGAAAAGAATTTTCATCCCTTCGACTGTTATTATTATACTGCATCCCCCCTCCACCCATACCTATTTCTAATTGTTGACGCCCCATGGCATGCTGTTGGTTTTGGATACGTTCGCTTCTATGAACCATATTTGTGTGCGGTTGTCGATCCTGCACCTCACCAGCCAAATCCATGGCCGCTGCTCCATTATTAATATTAATGTCCATCAGGGGCTCCTGCCCCACATTGTAATTTTGAATAAAAGGTTGTGGGGGGTATGCTGTACCCTTACTGTACGCATTAAGATCTCTATTGATCTTTTTCTTTTTAAGTTCAATTAATTTATTAACGCTGGCATCAATGCTTGTGAATATTCTAGAATATTCAAACCTATACCGGTCAAAGTTAGGAGCATTAAGAATTGATTGCTCTAACACTTCCAACTCTGTTTTTAAGGCCAAAATATTTGCTTGATAATTCTTCGTAAGTATTTTCAAAAATTCAATACCTTGACGATTAAAAAGGGTGATCAACTCCGAATGGAACTCTGATTTGTTAATTAAACCATTCGGATATCGCTACTGTCATAGTCCCTTAGGAACTATACCTTTATTAATACACTCCTGTAAGTAGGAAACCTCAAGCTGAAGTTTCCTACATTGAAACAGTTTAGTGTCAAAACTATTTAAATAGTTAACAATCCCAGACCCACTTCGATTCAGCGGATCCCCGTTGTTAGATGTAGTCAGGTTAACATTAAAAAAGTTATTGTTATTCAAAAAAGTACCCATTGAAGGAATGGTATTACAACCAGCATCCATTCTAGACTCCAAACATAGAGGCTGTGCATTTGAAGCCATAACATTACTACCAACTATGATTTCAGATTGAGAAAGAGCATTAACAGTACTTACAACAGCAGGGTTAATCGCAGTCCGATTACTGTTGTTGCTCAAAGCCTTTGCTCCATTATGCTCGACGTTCACTGCTTGCCCCAGTGTTGGTTGGCCTGCTGGTATCGACGAATTAAGCAAACCAGCATTTGTTTGTTCTCCAGACCTCAAATTATTACCATAGCTAGCAGCCTCAACCCTAAATCCTAAAGGGGGCCAAACCAACTTGTTTCTTCTTTTTATTATTACTATTTGATTCCAACATATTCTTAAATGATCTGTCTTTCCTAAAGACTACTCCAGGTTTCATACCAATTTTACCAGTAAGACGGTCATCACAAGCCAAAATTCCCCAATTTTGTCTAATAATTTCCACTATTTCCTCCCCATACAGGTTAAATGTTGTAGTAAAACTAAGTGGTCCATTAACCTTTATATTTCTATCTAATATGGGTTCTCCTGAGCCAAGAACTACACCAATTCCACCTCCTTTTAAAATAGGCTTGTATGCCCCACAAAACCTTTTAGTCTTCACTTCCCTGGCTATCTTTTGTACCATATTGCTGGGGTACCCTCTCTTCTCAAATAATTGGGCAATAAACTCCACTTCACCTTCAAATGTTACATCTTCACTTACCATGTGGGCGGCCCTCACCATTTGTCCCTTAATAATAGACTTTTTTTGGGATAAGGGATGCCAACTTGAAAAATCTAAATAAGCATTAGAAAAAGTTGGTTTCCGGTAAATTTCCGAACAAAGCTTTTTGTTCCGCGCAGTCCACCTTCAAATTCACATCCAAGTATGTGATACTCTCTTTACTATAAGTATATGTGAACCTCAAAAATGGGTTGTTGTATTAATGTACTCAAAAAACTCAATTAAACCCTCCAAGGGACCATACCAAATTAAGAATATATCATCCAAAAAATGGGTAAAAACCTTGATAAATTCAGCAAAGGGACTCTTGAATATATATTCCTGCTCCCAATATGCCATCACATAGTTAGCAAAAATTGGGGTGCAGGTTGCCCCATGACTACCCCGGTTGCCTACTTATAGTACTGGCCCTCAAAGAAAATATAATTATTACACAACACCATCTCCATAAGTGCTGACAGTTTGTTAATCTCATCCTGCTCATAGAAACCCGTCTTTAGTAATCGCATTTCCAACAAGTTGAGCTCTATCATGTGGGATTACGGAAAATAAATTGCAAACATCAATGGTCACCAATATCATGTCATTATCTACCCTTACTTCATTCATTTTCTCCAGAAAATGCCAAGAATCCCTACATTTATATTCAAATATACCCAAATCTTTTCTCAACCTTTGATCCAAAAACTTGCTCACAAAACAAGTTTTTGCCCTTTTTCCATCGACTATAGGCCTAAATTCTGGATTATTTAGGCCTTTATACAGTTTTGGTATACAAAATAGTTTTGGGACCATGGGATACTCATTTTTTTAAATACTTGTATTCATTTTCATTGATTTGCCCTTCAAACACCATATTCTCCAAAGCCAAATCAATATTCATGTTCATAATATTTACTTCATTTAATGAGCTTTCCTCATATGTACCATCCATTAAAAGCATGTTCACAAAGTTAGAATAATCAGTCACATCCATTATAGCCAAACCATTGCCCTTATCAGGCTTCATAACCCTAATCGTTTTGTCATCCACAATATCATTCAATAAAACATTTTCTAGTTTAGTTAAATTGTATTCAACATTCACTTTTTTATGCCCCAAAACTTTTCTAATTTCCATTTCACATACCTTGTCATAAACTGCAATACAATTGTTAGCTGGAGGGTTAAAAATGCTTGGCTTTCTTAAAAGTGCCTGTTCACACATTAATTCACCATTAAACCATGCTTTATAATTCAAATTACGCATGAACAGTTTGAAATCTATGAGCGTCTGTGCTAAATCGCCCCTTCTACTTGGCACAAATGTCATACCTTTGGACAGTAGATTAGCATGCTCCATAGTCAAGGTTTTACCTGAATAGTTATAGATTTTAAAATCAACATAACTATTAATAATTTCAACAGGTACAAGTATTTTCTTGTCCATTCAACCCATTAAGATGTTTAAGTCATCACTGTCATTAAAAACCTCATTTTCTTCACTTTGCAAGTTGCCATGAATGACATTATTCACCTCCTGACAAAATTCCACATTGGTGCAAATAAACCCCTGTCCAAAAACATCACCCATAACATTCATGCCTACCCCAGAGATACCAGTACTCACATTACCAAACTCGGTTAACGCTTGGGCCATTAACTGTTCCGATAAAAGTTCTTCCCCTTCTGGTTCTTCATTCTCTGTTTTTTTGGTCTTGCACCCTGCCAGTAATAATCCCTTCGAGCTTCCCCCGAAAAATGCACCTGCTGGTATTCCCCTTCTTTAATACCCTCAGAACGTCGCAAATCTCCACCATTTTGATTTTGCCATCCTATATCCTGTTCGGTAAATCTTCTTGGGCTTGACGTCATCACCCCTCGATTTTGCTCCTCCTCATTGATTCCTGGTTTATTGTTACCATGGCGCCCAGCCGAAAAGGGATATACAAGGCCTTTCTGGTATTCATTAATGTCTCTTTTGATTTTGTTGCACTTTCTTAAAAAAATATCATTACACAAATTCTCTACTTTACTATACACATTTGATAAATTCATTTGGAAATGCTCAAATAATAAGTAATTTCTAATGCACTTCTCATTATCCTCCAAGGTCTTAGACCTTCTATTGCACGGATATTATATTTTATTATTATTTTCATTAAATCCATACCCGAACGATTAAACAACTGGTGCAATTCAGTCAACATGTCAGCATCATACTCAGCTCCATTCGGATATCGTCAAATACGCAACCCCATGGAACCTGCTGAAGCTCAATGTTTCTTTCCAAATATGAGTTTTCAAGTTGGAGTTTTTTGAATTTTACAAGATCGTTTTCATACTTAGCAAGCCGGTCAGCCAAAGAAAGAGTTTGTTGTCCCCCAGCACCTATACTCATATTGTCATGAACATTAAAGCCATTACTTTTCCAATGCACTGGAAAACTATCAATTAGAGTATGCTCTGCATTTCTATTCCCACTTTCACCATTATTTTGTAGCATTGCATCCTGTTCCTGCGAGCCTCGAGAAGCTTGTGTCAATGGTAGCCCCAAGCTACCAAAAACATTAAAATTCTGTTTATCCACAAGGGATTTTATCTGGGTGATATGGAGAGCCAGCTGCTGGTTAATTTGCTGCAGCAGCTGCATAACATCATTGTTGTCACTGGATCCTTCCATGGTTCGCAGAGTATGGACCACCAAACCAAGTAACCAAACACAGGGAACTGACAAGAATGATACAAAAATCCTACTCCACAACCACTGTAGGTATCCAGACACTTTATTTACTTCACAAAATACAAGTATATTCTACATTTCCAAAATGTCTGAGAAGCACAGTTAGAACACAAGGATATTCAGACAATTTTTTTTTTTTTTAAGAAAGGGAGAAAGGCGGAACAGAAGGAAAGAAACTAACTGGGTTGGCCTTCTCTTATGTTCTCTCTGTATTAGATAGAATGAGCTAATGACACTAGACTGGGAGGAGTGTCCAAGATCAAATTTAGAGTAGGGGCAGGCAACTGCAAGGCTAGCAAGTACAAAGACAAGATGCCAATGGGGGGGGGGGGGGGAGAGAAAACACTACCGAAATGTTTATCACAAGTGAGCCAATAGCTATGAAATATAGTACAAGTAAGCATTATACAATAAAATTGCTATAAATATCTAGAATAAGCAATAACTACTACAAATAAGCAAAAAAAAACAGGCTACTTATTGCTATATATCACAGATCAGCTGCACCTCCTCAGACAGCTCTGTGTGTAATGGCTGAAACACTCAAGTTATCTTCTTAACAGAAAGTTGAAACCTGAAACAAATTTAAAAAAGCTCAAAAGAACCAGTGAGGTGCTTTCTCCAAGCCATAGTCCTGGCAACCCGACTAGACAATGACCATAAACACTAAACTCTCACTGAAGTGGGGGATGGTCTTTGCTAACTAAGATGGCCTGGACAATGAGCTCAGAAAATAGCCTCTAACAAACAACTAGGCCCACAACACAACCAGGAATATGGAGAATATTACAGCTACTACCTAAACTATTTTAGGGAGAACACACTGCAGAAATGTTTATCACAAACACAATCAGGAATATGGACAATATTACAGCTACGACCTAAACTATTTTCGGCAGAAAACACTACAGAAATGTTTATCACAAGTGAGCCAATAGCTATTAAATACAGTACAAGTATGCAGTATACAATAAAATTGCTATAAATATCCAGAATAAGCAATAACTACTACAAATAAGCAAAAAAAAAAAAAAACAGGCTACTTATTGCTATATATCACAGATCACCTGCTCCTCCTCAGATAGCTCTGTGTGTAACTTTTCCCAAGGACATGAGAATCTGGTTGACAGACTGAGAGTGTAACTCTGCAGATGAGCTGGGGAAAAAAGGGGATCTCTACTTGGCAAGCAGGGCATCACTGCATAGGAAGGGGATACCCAGTACTGCTCATGGATATAAGGGAACCCATGGTTGGCAGCCTAAACCACCCAACAGATTTCACTAGTAACAGGGGAAGCCACTAGTTCAGGTACATGGCCAGGATCAAGGGTTAAATGTTTTAAATGTAACTAGCAGGGCCATGTATCATATAGATGTCCACGGAGGCAAGGTGGAGAACAAAAGGTGGAGGAGCCAGCAAGTGGGAATAACAGTATGCCAGTGGGAATTTGTCTGGAGACAACAGGGGCAACAAACTATCACCAGAGTTTATATACAGTTTTAGTGGATGGAAAACAGGCCACTGCTAAGAGAGACACAACCTATGACATAACCATTGTGAAGACTGCAGGGGTCAAAGAGAAGCAGTACTTGCTTGGGCAGTCCACTCCAGTCACAGCTTTAGGAGGGACCCCATTCCAAATGGCTCTGGTCAGGGTTCACCTTGACTGTAAGTGTGGAAAAGGAAGAAAAGCAGATGTGTTTGAGGATATTTCTGCAGATGTCTTGATAGGGAATGATTTTGCTAATGCAGTACCTTGTGTGAATGCAGTTACACACAGTCAGACTTGGAGACAGGCACATGAGTCTGGTACCCTGGGAGAGACCTCACACCTGAAGCCAGGGCTGGTGATGTGGCTATTTCAGGAAGGGAGCTACCCTGTAGCAGTGACCCTGAAGGTGAGTCACAGGTGCTGGTAGGTGCTGGTGTTCCCTTGGACAGGGTGAGTGCAAGGCCAGAAGTGAGTGGTAGTATGCAGGATGACAGTGAGGCACCACTGTCAAACGATACCAGACGTCCTGTGGAAGGGGAGCTGGGAAGCGTTACAAAGATACAGTTGAGACAGGCTCAGCTCTCTGACCCTACACTGACAGGCTTGAGGGAGGTAGCCAGGGAGGCACCTGATTCTTAAGGAAGAGGGGAGTCTGTACACTGCAACAAAGGATTACTGTATATACAGTGAACCACTGAGGGAGGGTTAGAGAGTGAGGTAATACAGCAGTTGGTAGTGCCTAAAGCCTACCATCTGGCACTTCTAGCCATAGCCCATGACATTCCTTTTGCAGGTCATATAGGCATAAAACATACCAAGAGACGTATTATGCAGAACTTTTACTGGCCTGGGATTGCAAGGGATGTAACAGGGTACTGCAGGAACTGTGAGCAGTGCCAAAAAGTAGGCAAGGCAAGAGACAAATTCAAGGCATCCTTTGATGCCTTTGCTTGTCACTGAGGAGCTGTTTCAGAGGGCACCTATGGATATTGTGGAGCCTCTGAGTACCCCAAGTTCCACAGGGAAGAAGTATATCCTAGTGGTAGCAGATTATGCTACTAGAATACCCGGAGGCAGTGGCTCTGTCCTCCAATGAGGCTGAGAAGGTGGCAAATACTTTGTTAGAGATTTTCAGCAGGATAGGTTTCCCAAAATAAATACTGACTGACAGAGGTGCCAAACTCATGTCAGACCTGCTGGCTTTTCCGTAGAAGCACTGTGGGGTGAATCACCTAAAAACCACCTCCTACCATCCCCGGACTAATGATCTTGTGGAGAGGTTAAACTCTACACTAAAGACCATGCTACAGGCATTTGCAGACCAGTTTGAGAGAGAGAGAGAGAGAGTGGGACAAATATTTCCCCTTCTGCTATTTGCATGCAGAGGGGTATTCCAAGAATCCACAGGTTTTTCACGCTTTGGGTTGATGTATGGGCATAGGGTGAGGGGGGGCCTTTATACTTGATTCATGATGAGAGGGAGAATGAGTGTGAAACTCACAAGGCGTCTGTTGTGACATATGTCCTAAACCTCAGGACAAGGATTAGGGAGCTCAAGAACCTGGCAGGAGCCTAACAGCAGGTAAAAGGTCTGTTATGACAGGAATGCTTAAACCTAAGAGTATACTGAGGGTCAGCGGGTGATGGTTCTCATTCCTGTCAGACACAATAAGCTGCAGGCAGCTTGTAGGGACCCCTCAAAGTGGTAAGGAAGGTCAATGATGTTAACTACATGGTAGAACTGCTAGGCAGGAGGCAGGGGCACAAACTGTACCATGTTAACATGATGATGCCTTATAATGATAGGGAGGCTCTTGTGCTAAGTATTTGGAGTAGGAGGGCAGAAGGAGTCTGAGGGGGATCTATGGCTACAGAGAGCCAGTAAGCAAAATACCAAGCTATTATGGTGGAGCCTAGGGTTGCAGGCATATGGTATGACAGAGCAGCACTGTAGTGGGGGTCAGCAATGCCAAAGCAGATGGAATCTCAAGACCGGGTATGGTTAGTGTATTCCCAGAAAGGCTCATTTCTCTCAAGCATTGTTTCTCAAGTGTCACCTGAAAAACTAGCTTGAGTCTTCAAAGGCAGGAGAGATGTGACAATGCAAGGTATTGCCAGCTATGCCAGGAGAAGTAGGGCAGTGGATGTTTTACATATGCCAGCACAGCTAGCTGGAATTCAGTGAATAATTATGTTATTTAAATATGAAACTGATTTGTACAGATGTTTGGGTTGAAAATGTACTTGTAAAGTTGTTTGTGTTAAAAATGCATCAACAGTGTTTCCTGCTGGACACAGGAAGAAATATATATGTATTACTGTAACTGTTGAAATGTATATATTGTAACAGAGGGTACTGGAAGAGAACAGGTTAATCTCATTCCACCTGACTTTGGAAAAATAGTAAAAAATTAAATTACTTAGTTTAGGCCATAAAGATTCTCAATGCAGACAGAGACAAAAATTCTGTACTAAGAGGCTTTCTGCATTTTCACTGGGGTGAACTAATTGCTGTTCTGGAAGGGTGGAGGTTTGAAATTGTTTTATGACTTCCAGGAGCTGCAGCAGATCTTAGCAAGGCTATGTGTGTGTGTATTATTGACACATGGGTGCTAAATCCTGACAGCTTTTAGCCAAGGAGGGAAGCATGGGAACCAGAAGTCAGCTGGCCAGATGTGTGTGATATCATTCTGTAATCCTTCACTAAATAATGGCTTAATACTAGCTGAGATGGAAGTCTCAGGGGCACTCTCATCTTGGAACCTGACAAAGAAGGACCCCTTACCTACTTCATCTTGCCTTGCTGTAGTAAACAACTTAACTAGGGAACATTAATTCTTTATATCAGTCAGGAAAGAATAGTGAGATTAGTTAAGTACTGTTCTTCTGTATCTGTGAGCATCTATTCTTCTGTGTTATTTTAATATTCCCTGTGATTGAAACTATGTTGTTTATTGTATACAGATATTTAGTATTTTCATGTTCTTTTATAATTTATTATTAAATATATTTAAACTTTGAAATGTGGCTGGTCTTTTAGAGAATATTTTAATCTTGCCACTCCTGAAAGCCCTACCACATTGGCCAAACACTACCATTTATATTTATTTCACTCAGTATAATCGGGTACACTTGTAACAGCCTTAGTGTAGCCTGATTTGGGGCGTCCGGTGGCAGTGTAACTACCTTATAGTCTAGAGAAAAGGGAGCATAGCTAGTAAGTTTGTTCCAGCCTTTCCTCAGCGTGTGTGTGAAAATCAAGTCTCAAAGTGTGTGGGTGTCAGCTACTTGGAGCAGGGACATGAAGCGCTGGTTTAATAGAGAGGGTGCTGGAGGACTTGGCCTCAGCCTGACACTCAGCTGAGGGCTCAACCCTACAGCTGTGCCAGTGGGGTGTTTTACTGAGAATCTGGACAGAGAGGTTAACCCAGACCCTGGACTGAGTGTGTTCCCTCTGTGCTCCTAAGGGAAACTGAGCTTGATGCAGACACCTGCATCTGGAAATACTGGGTACATCCATTTTTGTTCCAAGTGAAGATCCCTCTCCAGTGTCAGTGGTAAGGATTGAGGCTCCTTGATTACTGGCCCAGAGAGGGGATGTCACAGGCTCAATTCTCTGATCCAATGGGGATTACGGGGAGAATTATAGCTCAGAGAGATTGGATCTCCATGAGATGAGAGGATCCCTTCTATGACCTGAAAGGCCAGTGGACCTGGACAGTCCCTCCCCAATTCCTCTGCAGCTAAAGCAAGAGAGAAATAGAGGGTAGGAGCCTCCAATCCATGGTCCCAGGTAGAATCAGATCTGAGTTTTTAAGCATCGAAGCACCAAGGGGAAGGGACAGATCTGATAAGGTTGGTGCCAAATGCCCCCCCGGGATCTGACACGGACATCTCATATCCAAGACCCACTATGATCCATTGACATGGGAGCAGATGCTGCCAGGGTAACTGTCATTGTCGAGGAAGGAAGGTTCCTCGAATATGACACCAACTGTCCTGAGTGGCTATGATCCTGGGACTCTGACACTATTGGTCGGATTGGAGAAGGAGACTGCGCAGTGATAGGGACACTTGCAGATCCCAGAGGGAATTGAGTTGGCAAAAATCCCATCTGGATCTGAGTCTTTAGGATTTCATGTATCATTCTGTCTACATCAATTTCCAGTAGGCTTCTAGAAGCCACTGACACTGGCCTAGAATGTGTTGTCAGGGTCTGCAAAATTTTCAAAGGCAAAGTTGGAGACACTGATCCGATGGAGAACTCCAGTGTTCGACTCCTTGCTCTGGGATCTGAAGTCTTAGGATATGAGAAAGAAGTGAAAGATCTAGGGGAACTTGATGAAGTGGTGCCAGTCAGATCCGAGGAGTGCATTGGCTCCACCAGAGCAGACATAGGTCTAGGGTCTGATTCAGTCAAATCTGAAGGTTTCAATAATTTGGAGAGTGACTCCAGAGAAGCCCTCAAGGACTTGTGAGGGCGTTTCTTGGAGTCCAAAGACCTAATCACACTCTTTAAGGGAGTTTGAGACCCTGGAGAAACAGAATCAGAATCAGAAAGGATCCCTTTGAGGATCAATTTGTCCTTGCGGTCGACAATGGCTCTGGGATTAAATCTCTCACAGATTTTACAAGCTGACCACAGATGTTCTGGCCTCAGACAATGTACACATTTTGTGCCCACACTTTGAACAGCATTTAAATCCAGTTGGTATGTCTGACATTACATCTGAACTAGCAATAAGGCAGGCACACAGAAAAAATATTATAAGCAGTTAAGAGAAACTTTAACTAATTGCACCAACATAAAATGAACACACACACACACACACACACACACACACACACACACACACAGAAAACTACTATAAGTGGTAATACAGACGAACTCTAACCACACTACTGTTTTTTTTTTTTTTTGGGGGGGGGAAGGATAAGAAAGGCCAAAGCCCAAAGAAAGCACAGAGGAGGGAAAAGGGAAAAACAGAAATTACACCCCTAACGCCTGTGAAAACTAATGGGAGGATAATGATAAAAGATAACCAGAAATAAGAGAAAATTGACTTAACTGAAAGGGAAGTTAAAGGAATCCCAATGCTAACTCTCTCATACTTGAGAACATGGAAAACTCCGTCTGTCATTGCTGGCAGCAATGGTTCATAGGTTCATAGGTTTATACTAGGATATCTGCCCTAAGGCATTTATAAGCCTAGCCCAAATTTTTGTGGCTTACGCCACCCCTTATATGAAAAAATACTGTGCCCATTAGTTTGTTGTGCCTCTGTCCAGCAGTGACACAGAGATGATTCCCGGGGTAAACCTACGATCTCCCATCCACAGGTCAAGATTTCTCTTGAACAGAGCCAGCGAGGTGCTCTGCCTCACATGGACCGGGATTTTATTCCACAGCATAGGGAGTCTCTGAGTGATAAATCTATCCCTCCAGCATGTCCTATTTATATCCGTGCTAAGGTTTAAGTCGCTTGCTCTAGTGGTTTTGGTGGATTTGTATTTTTGAGGTGGAGCATGTCCATTAATTCCGGGTTGGACATGGCCTTGTATGTCAGGCACATGTCACCTCTGAGCAGACGGTATGCGACTGAATACAGCTGGAGTTTCTTCAATCTGGCAGCATATGACAGATTTTGGAGTCCCTTTATCCTTTTGGTGAGGAACTTTTGGGGTCTCTCCAATTGCTGCAGATGTCGGGTGAGATACATCCCGAATGGGGCATTGTACTCGATCATTGGTCTGATAAGTGAAGAGTACAGGGGAACAATGACCTCACTAGATCTGGATGTGAATCCCTTCATGATCAGATGGGCAATGTAGAAGGTCTTTCTAACCACTTTAGCAACGTGAGTGTCAAAGAAAGGCCACTGTCAACCTGGGTCCCCAGGTCCCTGATAACCTCTTCTGTGCTTAGTGGATTGCCACCTATATGGTAGCTTGGGGTTACCTTGTTTTTCCCGAAGGGTATGACTATACATTTTTGGCGTTTAACTTCAGGCCATGGCTCTGGCACCAGCTATCTGTTTCCGTGAGTCCCTTCTGAAGGATATCCGTGTCCAATGCACTTTCCACTATGGCGCCCAGTTTGCAGTCGTCTGCAAACTTTGTCAGCCAAAGTCCACCCATGTTGGCCTGTACTTCTCAGAAGTAGATGCCGAACAATAGGGGCCAAGGACCGAGCCCTGTGGGACACCACTTGTGACCGGCTTGGAGTCTGACATAGCGCCAGCAACTCTAACCCTGTGGGTTCTGTCCTTAAGCCAGTTTGCAACCCATCTTGTGACATATGGGTTTACATTTAAGCTGGTAAGTTTTTCTACAATACCCGAGTGGGGTATTGTGTCGAAAGCCTTTGCAAGGTCAAGGTAGGCTGTATGGACTGCCTTTCCCTCATCAATGGCCTTGGTGACTGTTTCGAAGAAATCGACCAAGTTCAAAAGGCATGATCTTCCCTTGATGAAGCCAAACTGGGTCGGGTCCAATGTCTGCAAGTCCCCTATATCTTTGTTTATGAGCTCCATTATGATCCTCTCCATAGCTTTGCAGACTAGACTTGTTAAGCTTATGGGGCAGTAATTACCAGGGTCCGTAGAGGCACCGCCTTTGTGGAGTGGGACCACAGTTGCCGTACGCCACTCCTTGGGCACGTATCCTGTGGTAAGACTGAGATTAAACAGCTGCCTTATGTGCGGGTTTAATTCCTCATTTAGCTCGTGTAGCACACAGCCGAGGACACCATCCGGTCCCATTGATGCTGTGTTTTTAGCTTTAGAGAGAGCAGCTTTCACCTGTGCATTTGAGATGTCTGGGAGGCTACACTTCGCTGGGATAGTTATCTCTCCTTTAGGGGAGGGGGGTGAAGTTTGCACTGAACCTGTCTGCCAGTATGTTGGCAATGTCTGTGGGTTCAGTGATTTTTGTATCATTTTGGACTAATTCTGAGCATATCTGGGAGTTTCCACCCAGGTTCCTAACATAGCTGAAAAAGGCCTTATGATTATCCTTTGAATCCATGGCAATTTTTCTCTCAAAATTGGCCTTAGTTGATTTTATGAGTGCTCGTATTTTTTTACTAATAATGATCAGGGGTGACTTCCCTTTTATGGATTTTGTTCTATCATGTAATAGCTTTCTCCTCTTATTGTAAAGTTTGTTAATGGCTGGGGTCCACCAGACTGGACGTTTGCCCTTTGTGGAAAGAGTCTTGGTTTTATTTGGGATTGCCTGATCCATGCAGTCCGGGAGGTGTTCATAGAAGGCATTTGTAAGGGCTTCCGCAGCTTGGGTTGTGATTTCCACTGGCTCAGGGGCCTTGAAGGATACCACACCAGTCTTGAGTAGTGTGAAGTTTGCTTTAGAGAAGTTCTTCACTGTGGTCTTTTTTGTTTGGGGTGGGGGCGGGATGTGGATTTCCAGTGAGATTAGTTTATGATCAGATCTCACCAATGAGGGATATACTTCCGGTGTGGAGCATTTTGTCCCCATGTTTGTGATAATGAGATCTAGTATATTTTCTCCTCTCGTGGGAACAGTGACTAGCTGTTCCATGGCATTTGAATTTATGAACCAGGAACCGTTGGGCTAGAAAGTTAGGGCTTGAGTAATGTTCCCAGTCTATATTCGGGTAGTTGAAGTCACCCAACATGATGGTGTTTGGAGATACATTTATACCCTCCAGTGTCTTCAGGAAGGCTGTGTGGGGTTCCTGAGTTTGAGAGGGTGGCCTGTAGCATGCTACAATTTGTAGAGCAGTTTTGCCTATAGTTAGTTGCACCTGGATGGTTTCCGAGCTTATGCGTTGCCACCAACCTGGAGGTGTGGGTATCCTTTATGAATATGGATACACCCCTCCTTTTGTGGTGTGGTCCGGGTTTTGGGGCGGAACGCATGATATGAGGTAAAACCTAATAGTGCCGGGTGCTCTCAGGAGCCTTGAACCAGGTTTCAGTTACAGCACAGACATCGATGTTCTCCATACTGAGAAGGGCCTCGAGTGCGTGCATTTTGAGATTTAGACTTCTGGCATTGAGCAGCATTACCCTCAGTTTCTTCCCATTTTTGTTTTCTAGGGTGGTAGGTTTAGAATTTGAGCCTTGCCTAAAAAGGCACTATGGGGTGGCAAGAGCCTTAGCCAATATCCGGAATCCCAGGGTGACAGGTGCAAGCCGTCCCTTGCGAAGCAGCGTGGCTTGTCAAGCATGTCATCCCAGGCAGACAGACACTGGATCCCCTTTGAATGACACCAGACATTAAGCCAATTGTTAAAGCTGATCATCTTGTCTCCATATTGTGGCATCATTCTTGGTGAAGGAAGGATACTGCTCAGGGTCAGGGTCATACCTGCCTGGGCTACATAATCAGAGAGCTCCTCTATGTCTCTTTTCATGTAGTCCAGGGAGGTACGTCTCAGGTCGTTCACACCAGCATGGACAATGACTGTGTCATATTTGTACTTGCCATGGAGTGACCCGAGTGCTCGTGTTATGTGGCGGATTCTAGCGCCCGATAGGCAGCTTACTGTGACCCTCTCCTTGTTCAGCCTGGTGAGTGGGACGTCAGTGTGTCTGACTATGGAGTCACCTATGACAAGTATGTTTGGTGTTGTATTTGGCCTTAAGGGCTGTGACTGCTTTGCACACTGCTTTTGTGGTTTATGTGTTGCTTGTGGGGTGTCTTGAGGTAGCAGTTGTTTGGGTGTCTGCTTTGGAGGCCTCTGCTGTTTAGGTAAATTTTTACTCATAGCCTCCGAGTATGTCTTTGTGTGTTTATGTGTTTGATTCTGTGGTGTGGTAGCATTATGTGAGGCTGGTTTTGTGGTGTGTGTAGTTGCCTTCTCCTCCTGTCTGGTCTTGCCAGTCCTGAGTTGAGAGAGCTCAGCCTCCAGTTTGGCTAAATAGCTGCATCTCTCGCAAGTATTTGTGTTATGTGGGAGGAGGAGAGGGTTATCTGTGTACATGAGGCAGTTATAACATTGCCTCAAGATTCCCAGATTCACCAGCTGGACTGGAGAGGAGATTGACAACTGACCTTTGGACATGCTAGAATAATATTGGGAATTCCTTAATAATTGAAAACAAGGGCCAGTGGGGAGTGAGGGTGTAGTGCTTTTAATTTTTAGTGCTGACTTATATAATTGCTTTAGTGAGCAAGTGCCAGGTAACTTGAGTGCAATGTGTTACAAGTAACTAAATGCAAAACGACAAACAGTAACTTTCTTTCAAGTGAAACAAGGAAATAAGTACAGTAAGCAATGCAGATATCACTAGTGATCCACAGAAGCTGAGAAGCGCGTATTAGGTGGAATTAGCTTCCAGGGAAATAACAAGCAAACAAACAACAAGCATATAAACAAAGCTAGATTCAGCAGGCCTGGATCTAGTCTATGCTAGAGCAAACAAGGTGTACCAATTTCAGTAAGATACAGTTCAAATATTCAGGCACTATAAACCTTTAACCAGAAATTCCCAGCTCAGGAGGGCAGAGTCCAGCCTCTTCTCCCACAAGAGTGCAGACCACGAACCTTCTTAATGTAAAATAACTGGCCTGAAGCCCAAGTGCCTAAACCAGAACTAATACACTTGGACACTGGGCTCTCAATCAGCAGTTCCCAACTTAGAAGGATGAGATCTGAGGATGCTGGGTACAGGGTAGAGGAGGAACTCGAGACTTGGATCCTAGTCTGTAGATATGTGGCTGAGTTGGATCTGAGTATTGGATCCATAACCTATAGTGAGGAAGAATGAGAAGGACAACATCAGATCAAATGTTTTTTTGCAGGGGGAGTAAATATGATACTGGCTCTAGCCAAGGGCAAGCCTCCCTGCATCCTCCACGCCACCTGCTAATTACACATACCAGCTATGAGATCATAATACAGTGGGAAAGGGTGATATCTGCAATCCCCACTGTACCATGATCTTGCACTAAGTAAAGCTGTAAGTAATGCTGGCATTCTTCATTCAAATGCCTCTTCGACTGATTGTGCAATATTCTGAATGTTCAATATTCTGCACGTTCGACCAACAACTGTCTGCTTCCCATACCAATATCTATATCTATACATATAAAATCCCCCAAAATCCACTACAAATAATTATGTGACATTCATTCCCAAAAAATAAGCTACCTGAACTAAACATGCAATGTAGACTGCTTCTCCCTATATAACCTGATTGATTCTTAACTGCTCTAGATCTTTCCCTTGCAACACTTAGCCCAATACAGGATTTACTATACCAACTAATCAAAAGACAATTGACATCACAGGCCTGCCCTTGGCTAAGAGATGATATTAAGAGCAAAACGTGCTACTGCTGTCTTATATATACTGTATTTATTGTGTAACATTTTATTTGTATGTAATTAAATGTGGAGCTTTTCTCCCCAGGCCTCCACTGAAAATGGGCTCTTCTCAGGCCATGTGGACTTTCCTGGTAAACAAATGCAATAAATAAATAAAATAAATAACAATAAAATGGGAGAAAGAGATGCTTCCTGAAAGGGCTGGAAACTATACCCACTAAATATCCAAATTCACCAGTCCTTTTTAACCCTTACAAAAGAGTAAGGCTTGCTACTAATGTAGCTAAAACCATGCACCTGAGACATACATAAGAATAAAACTGGTTGAAACCTAAACTAATCTGGAAAGAAATAAAACACAGGTACCTTGACTAAAGGTTATAATATTCTCATTAATAATCCCACCATGATTGGCAATGAATATGTCCACAACTTACTGTCCTCCCTAAGTAACATCACAAACACATTTCCTCCTCAACACCTCCACAAAGGAGAACAGTTTGACACCTCCACCACCACATTATATCCTCTTGCCTGTTTTGCTGCAACATTGTACTTTTCACAAACAAACAGATGAGAGAAACCAAATCCCTACTTCAGAAACATAACTGAAGTGTCAAACCCTGTAAGCTCTACTGCAACATTTTAAGACTTGCAGCTGAGAAAATGGCTGAAGCACTTACAGATATTTTAAATCTTTTCTTAACCACTTCATCTGTCCATTCTGCATTCAAATATTTATTCACTATAGTACTACCAAATGTTTCTTCTCCCAAAGAACTAAACGATTACAGCCTCATCTCTGATTTCTGTCCTATTATTAAAATATTTGAAAAACTACTAAAGCAGATTAACAGCTGTGGTTTACTTTGTGATGTACAGCATGACTTCTGCAATACATTCAGCACTATCACAGCTCTCATAATGGCTACCAGTGCCATATATATATATATATATATATATATATATATATATATATATATATATATATATAGAAGGGAACATCATAGTGGAACTGTTCATACATATTACTGGGGCCTTTGAAACTGCCAGCCATACCACACTTCTCAATAAACTATCTAAGCTCAGCTTTGACTTTAATCCTATTCATTGGTTTCAGAGTAAACACAAAACATATCTTTCCAGCTATGTTACAAAGCTCTCTTTCCTCCATGGGTCTTTAGAATACAAGAGTCTAATAAGGCTAAATGCTGGCAGCTCTGCTGTTTTCCCTCTTTATTAACGACCTTCATTAACAAGCCACGTTGGTACAGCGGTAGCATTGTTGCCTCACAGCAAGAGGTTCTCCTGTTCGATTCACAGCTGGAGCACCTTCTGTGTGGGGTCTGCATGTCCTCTCCGTGGTCAAGTGGCCTCCGAAAGACATGAGTGAATGGGCGTGCCTTCGCTGAAGGTTGGGCGTCGGGCTGGCAACTTGGCACCATAAAATTCTACTGCCAATCATTAGCGGACTGGAGTTCCGCTGTGGTGACCCCTAACTGAGAAAAGCCAAAAAGACAAGCAACAACATTAACGACCTTCATTAGAGATTCCAAAATGCAAATGGATTATTTAGACCACATATGCCTCTTACAATCCAGTAATAACCATGGAAAAATAGAAAACAAACTACAAGACTTCACTAACCTGCGCAATTGGGTCTTAGTTAACAGACTGCAAATCAACCATAAGAAAACTAATGTAATTATCCTCTCAACAGCTTAAAATTAGCTAGTGTCCCTTCCATTCACATAATAGATCACAAAGGTAACAGTATTCCCAGTGCTACAAAATAAAAATACCTATGACTTCTCCTTGACCCTTCTCTTTCCTTTACACCACATACTGACTTCTTAACTAATAAAGTATTAGCTCAGCTTAAACGTTCCTTTAAAATTACTCACTTTCTCCTTCCAGGAGCCCAAGTATCTATTGCGAAGACTGTATAAATTTCTAAGCTTGAATATAGCCTCCCATTCCTAGTTCCACGTTGCAATGCCCACAAAATACAAATAGCAGAAAACAAAATCTGTAAATTTATCCTCATATTGAAAGTTACTTCTCTATACATGCAGTGTAGCTTAGGTATAGTACTGGAAGCTCTGTATTATACAATGAATACTGATTAGCATTCAAAATGGGCACTCTGATTCAACAGCATGCTCATTGTAATTCGTGCATTAGCAATAGGAAAGTCTGTCTATAGCAGCTTGTTATTGTGTAAACTCACTGCAAGCAATCCCGTAAAACTAACAGAAGCCTCCTCTAGTATTGTAAAAAGTTTCTGTTATTTTTTTACAAGATGAACAGCTTACAGCTACCCTTGTACTTTATGGAGATGTGATAGCCACACATCCCCTTATTGATAATGTCGATATTCGGAGAAGTAAAAGAAACTTTCTCAAGAAGCTGTTAAGAGGTACACTTTATTTATGTATGTATGTATGTATGTATGTATGTATGTATTTATTTATTTATTTATTTATTTATTTATTTATTTATTTATGTGTTTATTTATTTATTTATTTATTGTATTTACTTTATAAAAATAGCCCCCTGTCTGTCCAATTCTAAGGGAATTTCTGCTATTCTTTACATGTACTGACTTCTTTTACTTCTTCACACATCAGTGCACTCATTCCAACTACAGCAACAGGTAAAGCAACTCATATTGTAAAGCTGACAAACGGCAACCACACACTGGAGCAGAAAATTTAATAAGTCCATAAAAGATCCACAAACATGAGAAACCACGATAAAACAGTAAAACCTTTCCTCAAATCTTTCCTTTAAGCGCTTTTCGTTTGTTCTGTGAACAAACTTCTTCAGAAGTAGTAATCACCACCAGCTGCTGTCAATTTAAACAGAAAAAGTGCGGGAACAATTTACCTACGTAATTTTTAAAGAACTAGTGAAAATATATATATATAAATATGTTGTTTTAAAAATACATATATATATATATATAATAAATCAAACATATCACAACATCCAAAAAACACAGAGAGCATACTTTAAAAGTAAGCCTTAAAAAACTGTTTGACTACAATACAAAACTGACCATACGTAGCATCTGACACCTAAAACTAGCATATATAAAATGCCTATATTAAAGTGCAAAACTGTACCCTAAGGTCACCTTAAAAGATTTTTAAGCTTCAATATACAAGAAATTGAACATGCCTCATTCAAACCAGGATAGTTGAATGCATTTAACTTCATCTGCCACAAAAGTTCTAATTCTTCCAGTTTAAAGGAAGCAGGACCCCCCGTATGTCAGAAATTAAATTACTGATGACTATGAATTTGAACTTGTGGGAAGGATTTGAATGAACATGTTTGGAAAGGGCATTTTCCAGCTTATTATGAGAGATAGCATATTGGTGTTCGTATACTCTATCTCTAAGCCTACTAAAACTATCTGAAAAGTTGTACACCCTGAATAGTTTTATTTCATCTGACAATGTTGACTTTTTAGCGAAAGGCCAGACCTATATTCCTTGGCACAGTATGGACTTAGCTAAATCGATTGTTGAGTTGAAATTATTTACTAGAAAATTAAATTTGGGTTTGTTCTTTATGAATGTACCTAACAATATGCATAACAATGGGTTACACCTTTCTAGTACTTTCAACCCTCCACTTTACCCTTTGTTACAGGTTTTTGAGCAGGTTAGTGAATTAGATCTTCCGTACCTTTTCAAAAACAAAAAATCTATTAAAAGACAAGAGTACACTTCTGAACATGACCTTTTGAGTTACATCCAGTCTCAAAACATCAGGGTTTGCAAACCCGACAAAGGTGGGGGATTGGTGGTATTTGACAACTTTGATTATGTGACACATATGAAAAAGTTGTTGAATTCTAACACGTATCAAGTTAGTTCTAGATCAGAGGTGAATAAGGCATATAGTCTTATCAAATCTTGTCTGTACGACCTTTTTATTGAAGGTCGTATTGATCAAGTAGTATTTAACTATATAAGTTGCTCATTCCCAAAATATCCATCCTTATTTGGGATTCCTAAAATCCACAAGGATGTAGAAAAAAATGAGACCACTTATTGATGGACGGGGGTCTCCTACGTATGCATGTGCAAAATTTGTGGACTCTATGCTGAAAAAATATGTCGCTTTGGAGCCACAAATTTGCAAAGATTCTTGGTCCTTTTTGTCAAAAATTAATGAACTTGGGTTCAACACGGAATATAATTTTTTAACGGTTGACATAAAGAACCTGTACACATGTATTCCCCACGACATCAGTGTTGAATGGGTGGCAGAGGTAATGAAAAAGCATAATGCACCTATTGCTGACATTTCTTTGGTGTCAGAATTGTTGGACTTAATTTTGTCCAACAATTATTTCATTTTTGATGACCTGTTTTACCTCCAAAAAGTGGGTTTAGCGATGGGCTCCCCTTGCGGAGCAAGTGTCGCTATCTTAGTGATGGCCCAGTGGGAATCTAAATTTGTTTTCCCAACGGGGTCGCTACTGGATTCTATTATCTATTATACCCGCTTTTTGGATGATATTTTCATCTTGGTGAAGGGTGATGATGAGCTAGCACGTACCTTGGTCAACAACTTTAACACATCTACTAGCTTTTTCAATTCACATACACATTTTAAACCGACTCCATACCTTATTTGGATATCAGGTTGAACAAAAACATGGTGAACCAATCTTTCACTGCCCAAATTTATAGGAAGGTTAGTTATTCTAACTCTTTCCTTCACTTCACTAGCTGTCACCCATTCCACCAAAAAAGATCTGTGGTGAAGGGCCAGCTAGTGAGGGCATCCCATATTTCTAGTTTAGATATAGATTTCACTGAGGAATGTAAACTTTTGAAAAAGATGTTTCAACATCATGGCTATCCAGAGCTACTTTTAGACACATTAATTGAGGAGGTAACTCACAAGAAAAATGTGAATTGGTTTAAACCAATTTTGTGTAGTCAGCAAATTATTTCTGACAATGATAGCATACTTGAGGACACTTCGGGCTCACAGGAAGTGGGCCTTGTAGTTGCTGCTAAACAAGACTTTAAATTTAGTTTTGTAACTACCTTTAATTCACAGAGTAAGTCCATTGTGAGTATAATTACAAAAAATTGGGACCTTTTCAAAACTAACCAAGTCGCTCTGGACTTTTTAGGGCATAAACCTCATGTAGTTTTCAAAAAAGGCAGGAATTTGAAAAACGCCTTGGAGAGTAGGAATAGAGCCACTTCTAGACTGCCAGGCATGTCGAAATGCAAAAGTTGTAATTATTGTAAATTTATTGATTGTGTAAATCAGTTTACAATCAATGGAAATAGTTACAAGTTAAAATTTAGATTTAATTGTAATAGTAAATTTCTTGTGTATTTGGCTAGGTGTACTGACTGTTTTGCATTCTACGTAGGCAAAACAGAACGTAGGCTTAGAGATAGGGTATACGAACACCAATACGCTATCTCTCATAATAAGCTGGAAAATGCCCTTGTCAAACATGTTCATTCAAATCCTTCCCACAAGTTCAAATTCATAGTCATCAGTAATTTAATTTCTGACATACGGGGGGGTCCTGCTTCCTTTAAACTGGAAGAATTAGAACTTTTGTGGCAGATTAAGTTAAATGCATTCAACTATCCTGGTTTGAATGAGGCATGTTCAATTTCTTGTATATTGAAGCTTAAATATCTTTTAAGGTGACCTTAGGGTACAGTTTTGCACTTTAATATAGGCATTTTATATATGCTAGTTTTAGGTGTCAGATGCTACGTATGGTCAGTTTTGTATTGTAGTCAAACAGTTTTTTAAGGCTTACTTTTAAAGTATGCACTCTGTGTTTTTTGGATGTTGTGATATGTTTGATTTATTATATATATATATATTTTTAAAACAACATATTTATATATATATATATTTTCACTAGTTCTTTAAAAATTACGTAGGTAAATTGTTCCCCCACTTTTTCTGTTTAAATTGACAGCAGCTGGTGGTGATTACTACTTCTGAAGAAGTTTGTTCACAGAACTAACAAAAAGCGCTTAAAGGAAAGATTTGAGGAAAGGTCTTACTGTTTTATCGTGGTTTCACATGTTTGTGGATCTTTTATGGACTTATTAAATTTTCTGCTCCATTGTGTGGTTGCCGTTTGTCACTTTCTTGGTCTTCGGAGTTCGTTGTCCTTTTGGTTGTTGAATAGTTTCATATTGTAAAGCTGCTTATCTTTCAGTGATGCACTGTGTAAGCATTGGCAAGTACACAGCCTACTCACGCGAAGCACATCTGCTGACAGGGAAAATGCACAAGAACACTACATTCTGATTATACAATGACATTGTTTATTTAGGCAAGAAAAGTCTTACTTTTTTTTAATGTCATTGCATAATAGCAACAATTGACTCCCAAGTATGACTAACCAAGGATTTACCCACAATTGGCTTTGTTTAATCACTTGGTCCTTTCCCTCATGATTAATCCAAACTGACCATGGGTAAATCATTCATTACCCACAGCCAGTCAAAGATTATTGCTAAATTATTTACATTAGTAGTGTTGATATTCTGCCTAATTCTATATACTTTCATCTGCTGTGCTATCATGATTGTCAAACTGATGGATTGTCAACTCATGTAAATACTGGAAATGCAAATATGTACACTGACATTTTATTATGCATTGATTTAACTGTGTTCTATTGTTTAACTTGTGTTCTGCTCTTTACTGCTCTGTGAGCCCAGCTCATGGCTGAAACAGGTCAGTTGACCAGCTCACCTACCCAGTCATCAAACAGTAATAAATGCATAAACAAATGCATATTTTTAATGGAAACTTCAAGAAGAAATACTAAAAATAAAACAAATGATACACTGAAAATGACAGTACTAAAGAAACTGCAATCTGATTGGCTGAACTGCTTTTTTTCCTTCAATAAAAAATAGCATTATTCATAGGAAGTAGGAGGAAGCAGCAGATAGTTAACAGGTTTCCAATAAAACTGCACAAAATTCGATCCCATTCCTTCATGTAAGCCAAACATTTTGCCATTACAACAGTAAATAACAAGCTTAATAAGCAATAAATCAAAAAAAGTAAATAAAAAATTACATCCATGTGCACCACTGCATGAAAGTAACATCTTCTACAATGGCAAAAAAGACTGCCACCCACACCAAAAGTAATATAATTCTAAATCATCCCTTAAAGCAAATCTTAAAAAAGTGGCATAAACTACAGACCTCACACAGCAAGCTGATATCTTAATGAATACTAATGTTAGTGTAGTCATTATCCTTTAAACAACATTCTTATTTTGAAAATAGTTAAAACATCATTTTAAAACAAATATATTAAATACCAGCAATATATCATTCCAGAATGTGGGTAAGTATTATTTTTATCCTCAATGTAAGAATACCAGTCATTGGTAAACACAACAAACTCAGAATTAATTCATTAATTACTATCTAGATAAATACTCTGCATTTAATACAATCACTTTTTTTTACTTAAGTTTGAAAGCAGTTCAAAATCCTTAAACAGAATGACTATAAATTAAAACATGACTACATCTCTATTAATGCCTATACCAGAACAATTGCAAACATAAGAATATTAGTAAATGCAAGGAGATAAATATATAATTCTCTGTAGATACATGTTCACACATGTTGGTTGATAGGATCAGAACATATTTAGCACACATAGAAAGTACCAATATTAAGAGCTGTTTTTGTAAATCAGCATGATCATTATATATCTTTATGACTAATTACTATAAATTGAGTTTTCTTCCTGGACCCCTAATGGTAATTACTCTGGCTAAAGGACAATCTCAGTCATCAAAAATAAATAAAAGTTATGTATTTAAACAATGCATTCTCTCTGGACAAGTAGCCCCATCCTTATCAACAGTTAAACTAATGCCATTAGGCAGCCTGGTATCTGAAATCATTCCAGGCTAACAACCCCTCCTTTTTAACTAGAGTACTGTGCAAGACAAATTTTTAAAATGTATTTAGCAAAGATGATTAAACCTATAAAATGTTAATCAGCTTCACTATTTAAGCCAGGGCATGAATCCCTTAGCCTGTATTTGCCTAATGAGCAAGTCACTTGGCAGAATCTAAAAAAGATCCAAGTGGATCAGTGCTTTACTGCATTTAGGAAATACAAATAAATAAATAAAAAATAAATAAATCTCAATTATGACAGACTAAGGCAAAACAGATTGTATCAGAACAGCAACAATTATTGGCATTGTAGATCAGTATGTATGTATACCTTTACGAAACTTTCCATGGGCTTGCACAAGTGTATAAATACTGAGCACGTGCTAGCCTGACTGGCATTTTGTAGTACGCTGTTGAGATATAAGCATGGATGTCTGTGTAGTTTGTCAGTTAATCAGTTTGTTTATATCTTGTAGTGCTGCTATCCATTCTGATGTGTTTCTGTGTAATAAAGTATATAAAATAACTACCCTGCCTGTTCATCTTCACTTATAAACCAAGATGAGCGACATGGTGTCAGAATGGGATCCAGATTCAAGACCAATAGGCACTCAAGTTAATATAGAGGAATGTATCATCCCTACTGCATGTACAACTCGCAAAACAGGTCAGCAATGAATTCCAGGTACTAAAACTTGCTTAAATTATTTCTTACTCGAAGAATATAAAACAAAGTACTCAGAATGCTCAAAACAAATTTCTAGTTAAACAAAATTTCTGAAACTGCGACATACTGATAAAAATATTCAAAATAGTTATGAAAATGTTTGAAATAAAGTCCAAATAACATAAAATGTATAAAATAAGGAAAATGACCACATTTTTTGCTATGTGCTGATTTTTCACATTAATTAGAGCTGTTCGAGATATATGAAGTATACAAAGTATTCGCAAGTTTCTGCAGTATTACAATACAGTTATTTTGAAAAATACAGCCATTTCAAAGCGTACTTTGCAAAGTGCAATATTTCAAAGAGTTTATTGTGCATTTGAATGTTACTAAAAGTACTTGCTACTTGCTGTGTGAGCATGTTACTACATAATTACAATTGCCATATTTTCAGTGTGCTTATTCATACTTTACTGGCATGGCTGAAGGATTCTGTAGACCAGCTGTACTTGTATTTGATAATCTGCGGAGAACTAGAGAGTGTTTGAGCAGGAGTATGATATTTTCATACAAGCTGCATTTTCTGATAAAGATGCATGTACGAAGGCATTTATTCTGCTTAATTTAGCTGGTTCAGAAACCATAGAAAGAGAGCGTTCATTTGTGTATGCACCTGCTGTGCTTGCAGGAGAGGGGTAACCGTCATACAGCGTTATCGGCTGAAACAAGGGAAGACCTAGAGTGCTTAAAACATAAATTTAGAGAAACGTGTATCCCCCAAACAAATATTACTATGGAAAGGCACTTATTTTACACAAGGGATCAAAAGCCTGGTGAAACTTTTGCAGCATATATAACTGACTTGAGAAACAAAGCTAAAATGTGCAGATTTGGTGATTTAAGGGATGAACTGATAAAAGACATACTTATGTGTGGTATTAAAGATGATGCTGTGAGAAAGATTTTGCTTCATGACAGTGATTTAACTTTGAATAAGGCCACTGAGATTTGTCAGGTAAATGAGCTCACAGAAAAACACACAAATATGCTTACAAATGAGAAATGCATGCTTCCAGTATCTTCTAGTACTAATGTTGATAGTATGCAGCACGTGGGTAAAAGAAATAGGTCCAAGCACATGGAGGCTGTTGCAGATCCTGTGACACTCCCTGGGAAACCCCATTGCTTTCTATCAAATTCCAGAGTGTGCACAGTCTCAGTGAAGCATAACAGTAACTCAGCAAAATCAAAGAATGCGCCTCAATCCAGTTTCATAGTCAACTCTCATTATTGTGGTGCAAATCATGAACCCAAAAGAGAAAAGTGCTTAGCATTTAATCAGCAATGGCACAAATGCAATAAGTGGAATCATTTCCAAAGGTTTTTGTAAATCAAATAAAGCTTATTATTTTATTAAAAAAGAACATTCAAAGAGACAGGTTGATGAATTAGAAAATTGTAACCCTACTTTTTATGTTGATGGTGTGTCTATGCTTAATGAAACAGTTAATGCAGTAGAGTGATGGGCAAAGAATGAAGTATTTTGTACTGTTCGGATAAATGGAAGACCCATAGAGCTCAAAGTTGACACAAGTTAACAGTGCAATGTTATGCCAGCAGAAACATTTGCTAGAGTATGTGCTAATGAAAAACTTGATTTGACAAAGTGTGCAAAGCTTGTTGTTTATGGTGGTGAAGAAACTCAAACCGAAAGTTCAGTAGTGCTTTCATGCTACTCTGCTGGAAACAGCTATGACTTTCAATTTTATCTAGTCAAAAGGCACGTGCAGACATTATTAGGCTTCAGAGACAGTTTAAAAATGGGGCTACTTTCATTTAATAAGGAAGTCCAACATGTAAGCTTGAAAGACCACTATTCTAATTTCAGCCAGTCTATTTTCTCTACCTATGCTGATCTTTTTGAAGGCAAACTAGGCAAACTCCCAGTTGTGTACTCCTTGAAGTTAGACCCTGAAGTCAGCCCAGATGTCAGACCAACCCGGAAAGTTCGAGAAGCTATGCTATGCAGAACAGAGTCAAAGCTGAGCTAGATAAAATGGTGCAGCAAGGAATGATTTGTCCAGTTGGCAAACTACTGAAAAGGTATCTTTCATGGTAGTAGTTCATAAAAAAAGTTCAGATGATATCAGAATATGTACTGATCCATGAGATTTGAACAAAGCACTGAAAAGACCTCATCATCCAATGGATACAGCTGAGGAAGTCGCTGCCCTCATGCCAAACACCACTGTTTTTTCTGTCTTGGATGCAAAGAGTTCATTTTGGCAAATTTTGCTTGACTGTAAATCTTCATTGTTGACCACTTTCAGTACTCCTTTTGGCAGATACAGATTATTTAGAATGCCATTTGGGATAAATTCCACCAGTGAAGTCTTCCAGCATGCCATGCAACAATTTTTTTCTGGGTATCTGTGTGCTATTACAGTAGATGATATTCTAGTAGGAGGTAATGGTGAAGCCAAGCATGTCACAATCCTCAAGAAAGTTCTGAAAAGAGCATGTGAAGTGAATCTTAAGTTGAATCCGCAGAAGTGCAAGTTCAGGATACAAGAAGCTACTTATTTTGGTCATTTATTTACCAGTTCAGGCTTATGACCAGATCCTTCCAAGCAAACAGCAATTCCTGAGATGCCAGCTCCAATGTTCAAGCCCTATAACATTTTCTTGGCATGGTTAACTACCTAGGCAAGTTCATTCCAGACTTAAGCCAACTTTCAGCACCACTTTGAGAGCTGACATGCAAAGATGCATCTGTGTCAATGTTAGAACACCACTAAAGAGCATTTGATGTCATGAAACAGAGATTGCCAGTCCACCAACTCTCAGATACTATGATGTTCACAAACCAGTAGCTCTTTCTTCTGATGCTTCAAAGTTTGGTCTTGGTGCAGTCATTCTAAAAGAAGGTAGACCAGTAGCCTATGCATCCAGAATTCTAACCTAAACCGAAATGCAGTATGCTCAGATAGAGAAAGAATTCTTGGCAATTGTGTTTGCATGTTGGAAATTCCATGATTATATTTATGGTCAACCTTTCCAAATCGAGACAGATCACCAACCTCTAGTCACTATTTTGAAAAACCCTGCGCATACAGCTCCTGCCAGATTGCAACGCGTTATGTTGAAATTGCAAAAGTATAACTTCAAACTTGTCTACACAAAAGGCAAACATCTTTATCTTGCAGATACATTATCCAGATTGTCCAGAAATACCACAGAACAGCATGAAAATGAAAAACTTGATTTTGAAGTCATGGAAGTGAGAAATTTTTCTTCCACGTCTTGATGAGCTTAGAAGTCATACAGCCTCAGATCCAGTTCTTCAGAAGCTCAACCACTTTATCAGTCGAGGATGGCTGTCAAAGCAATCTTATTTACCTCATGACCTACAACCTTATTTTCCTTACAGAGAAGAGATTTTGTTTGACAATGGTATCATCATGAAAGGTCCAAAAGTGATTGTTCCAAAATCCTTACGACAAGAGTATATTACCTTCTTGCATTGTGGCCACCCAGGAACTGATTCTACCAAAAGAATAGCAAGAGAACTAGTATTTTGGCCTTCTATGTCAAGGGATATTGAGAGAGTACTTTCATCTTGTTCTGTATGTAATAGTACTTAGCCACATCAACAGAAACAAACACTTCATCTAAACCAGACTCCTGAACTACCTTGGTTGACAGTAGCCACAGACATCTGCGAATGGAAGGGTCAAAATTACTTGGTGTTAGTAGACTCTTATCCAAATTAGTTCAAGACTAACATTCCTTATCTAGCATCCAGAACTGTCATTACTAAGTTAAAGCATCATTTTGCAGTCTGTGGTATTCTGCACAAAGTTATTTTTGACAATGGTACACAGTTTACAAGCCACCAGTTTAGGAGATTTGCTGAGGAGTGGGACTTTATTCATGTTACAAGTAGCCTTGAGCACCCACAGCCAAATGGTTTGGCAGAATGTGCAGTTCAAAGTGCGAAACAGCTACTAAAGAAGTCAAAACAAGACAATAGCGATGTTTTTCTGAATCTCTTGAATCTCAGAAATATTCCTTGTGATAAACATCTTGGTTCACCTGCACAGATACTTCTGTTGAGACAAACCAGAACCACACAACCAATTAGTAGTTATCTATTGGTTCTAGGTGTCAAGAACTATGCTTATCCCAGAAGTCCTATTATGATAAGACCAGCAAACTGCTCAATCCATTACGTGAAAGAGAGGGAGTAAGGATGCAGATATCCAAAGGTTTTGATTGGAGTCATGAAAAGTGTATGTCCACAGCCAAGACGGTACATTGTGGAATCTCAAGGAGTTGAATTTAGGCGGAATCGGAAACATTTGGTACTGGAGTCTGAGCCTGTATTGCAGCATCTTGCTGTAAAAAAGACTCTAGATCTCAGAGTGAGTTATTCAGTGTTCCAGTTCCAGAGGACATTCCAGCAAATATCCCTGTTCCTGAGAAGAATCCCAAAATTCCTGAAACTGTTTGTTCACCAATGAATGTCCCTGTTGCTAAACCCAGTCCTTGCTATATCACTAGATTGGGTGCATTTCCAGACCATATACCAGATACATGGCAACTTGTACATGAATACTGTGTTTATTTCTCAGTGTCTTTATAATTGCATGTCTTTTCCAGATGTTATTTTATTGTAGGCAATTCACTAAAGAGGGAGGATGTAGATCAGTAAGTATGTATACCTCTAAGAAGCTTTCTATCAGCTTGCACAAGTGTATAAATACTGAACACGAGCAAGCCTGACTGCCATTTTGTAGCAAGTTGTTCGATGTAAGCATGTATGTCTGTGTAGTCTGTCAGTCAGTTCATTTATATTTTGTACTGCTGCTATCCATCCTGATGAATTTTGTGCAATAAAGCATATAAACAAGCTACTCCACTAGTTCATCTTCAATTATAAACCAAGACGAGTGACAGGCATGTAGACTCATTTTTGGACCTTGAATAAGTCAGCTGAAATTAATTTATGAGTTGAGGTAATATGCTGAAAATTATAACTCACATGTAGAAGACCTCCTAAGTTCCATTGTGGATACCATTTTATCAAGTTGAGTAGACAGTGTCCCAAAGATGAAATAAAATCTAGTGGATATCATTTAAGTGGGACTACTACACAGCATTTTGTGATAAGACTGTTATGCTGATCTCTCTTGGGTAGTTTTCTGTGACACTGCTATATAATCCTTCCCCCCAATAGAATCTTCAAGACTATCCACTTCAAAGTCTTTTCATTAGTTCATACCAGAATTTGGTTATATTTATCTTTGCTTAATAGCACTGTTGGTTATAGCTAGTTGTGGTATATTTCTCAATGTCCATATTTACTTGAGTAACACATGTGCCTGACATCACTTACTTGACACTGGCTTTGATGATCTACATTATAGGCATTACAGTCTAACTTTTTCATCTACTCTCCTGTGCTTGTTTTATTATGTCAGTTTGTTATTTTTCAGGATTTTGTGACACAGGTAGTACTGACTGCTGAGCATATTGTGTTGGGATCCATTAACATGTATGTTCTAAAACTTGTTATGAAATTATTCTTATCCTTTAAATACTTTTGCTTGGCTTGTATTCAGTCCTATCAGTTTTACTTCCTAGTCCTAGAATGATGCTGAATTTATGCACCAAAAGTTGGTGTAGTTGATTAAGTGGGTCCCTATTAATTTGACGAAACTTTAGCTTGTCGAACTACAAAAGATCGACAGCTAAAGATCGAAAGAGCCAAACCGCGAATGACCAGATAAGCAAATTTTTTCCCAGGGAAAGAATTAGTTTGGCCATTAACGGGAATTTGCCCTTTCCCCAATGTGGAGCGATCTCGGAGTTAGTATATTTAGTTAGGGGGGGTGAGGGGGGCACAGCCCCCCACATAATTCAGGATGAAAGGTTTTTGTTTTGTGTAATGGCCAAGTGAATTCTTTTCATGGGAATCTTTCATGGCTGATCGTTTGCGTTTTGGACGTTTCGATCTTTAGCTGAAGATCTTTTGTAGTTTGACAAGATAAAGTTTCATCAAATTAATAGGGACCCGATTAAGTAACCTGGCACACTAATTATACTATGCAGAGTTTGTTAAAATAAGTGACGGGTATAAGAATCATATCATTAGATATGTACAACGTCATAGTATGACTTTCAATCATTATGACTTTGCAACAAAAGTTTAAATAAAAGGATGCAAAAAGAAAATAAAAAAGAATAACACTAATGCCCTCTTCACCATGCCAGCAAGAGGGCAGGGGGAAGAAGGGTGAGGATGTTGTAAAAAATGGACCAGCTCATTCTCATCTATGTTAAGTACGTAAGATCTGTTTTGGGTGTGAGGAGGTCCGTCCTTGTTAACAACAGGAAAGCATTCCAAGCTTATCCTTCTAGGTGGCCACCTTCATCAGAAAATATCTCTAATAACAGGAAGACCTAAGTCTAGAGACCAAATGCAGCTTGCAGTGTCCTGCAAAAGTATTCATTGAAACCCATGTATGATGTGCAAAATATATTCTGAAAAAAAAAACATTTGAAAAAAATACCAGAGGGATCGCTGCTATTCTGGCTGAAAGAGCTCTAGGCACTGAATGCAAAGGTTTACTATATTTTTATAACAAAATTTCATGCAATTAGTCACTCATATGGATAAAGGAACTTTAGACACTTAAAAACATAACTGCTTACAAGAGAATGAAATATACTTTAAGCCTTTCCTTAAGGATTTGGCCCTGTCCACATAAAATTAGACCTGTCTGTAAACATCCATACAATGCAACAAATATTCACCTCTGTTAGAGTAGTTAGTAGAACACAGGTAGATTGACACAATGACATATGTTTTAGTGGCTACATTAGACTTAAATGACACATTCATCATCATCATCATCTTCTTTCGGCTGTTCCCGTTAGGGGTCGCCACAGCAGATCACCTGTTTCCATTTCTTCCTTTCCTTTGCATCTTGCTCTGTCACACCAACCACCTGCATGTCCTCTCTCACCACATCCATAAACCTTATCTTAGGCCTTCCTCTTTTCCTGTTACCTGGTAGCTTCATCCTTAGCATCTTTTTCCCAATATACTCAGCATCCCTCCTCAGCACATGTCCAAACCAACGTAATCGTGCCTCTCCGGCTTTGTCTCCAAACCTTCCAACCTGGGCTGACCCTCTAATATACTTATTCCTAATCCTGTCCACCCTCGTTACACCTAGTGCAAATATTAAAATCTTTAACTCTGCCACATCCAGCTCAAACTCCTGCCTTTTTGTCACTGCCACTGTCTCCAACCCATATAACATAGCTGGTCTCACCACCCTCTTGTAGACCTTCCCTTTCACGCTTACAGGTACTCATCTGTCACAAATCACTCCTGACACTCTTCACCACCACACGTTCATTTGCTCAAAACTGCATTCTATCTTCATGAAAAATTGAGTGGGGAATTATCATATAATACCTTTAATTCACAAACTCTTCTAGTTGAAGTTATGACTACCAGAAAGAACAAATTTCCAACATAAAAATATTAACTACCATGTCCTGGACAACAGAATATATTTAAGAAACATTTCTTAACTTCTTAATGAGACATCTTATACACACACTTTTCACATGTATATAGAAGTTTATAGAACATTCGTATGAGCGCAACATATTTTATTCATATCATATCTTATCTAGCATTATATATATATATATATATATATATATATATATCCCCCTCACTGCACTTTGAATATTTTAATTTTACCCCATCTGCATTGAGTGGTGATGACCTACAGGAAATTTATACATTTCTTTGCATAAACACAACAGAAAAATTAATGATGGTTGGGAACTAAAATATACCAGACACAGACTGGAATAATATTAATTCAACAACAGTAGTACAGAAATTATTTACTATCTATATTCAGGAACAACAATTGCTTCAGATTGTAAAAAAATGCTACCAGGGAATGGGACATACTAGACATTATTTGTTTGTTTTCCTAATGAAGTTAATTATTTCATGCTAAGTTTTACCACCTTTGATGTGCACTGTTCATGAGGTTATAAAGGTTAAATTGCCACTAGATAATTCTACTAAACTGAAAGATAAAACCGTGCACAGAAGGTGAATAAAACACTATACAGAAGCAAAGTAGTCACTATGTAAAACTAAATGGAATGAGAAGAAATGTAGCAACTTTTGAAAAAGAAACTGAATGTAAGAAAAAAATGTTTACATCAGGAATTAGGCACACAATGTCATGAGGATATACTTCCATAAGGACAGGATACCTGATTAAGGGGAGAGACAAAAATATAAGAAAAGGAAACAAGATTGAACTATAACTTTGAAAACTGAAATAAACAAGAGAGACAAATTAAACAGTGTGAGACAAGATCAAGAAAAAAATTGAAGAAAATGCATATAAAGATATCGAGCATAATAGGAAACAGTTTATAGAAACATATGATGTGGTAGGAGTAAAGACATACAAATTGGTAAACTGCATGTAGATTCTAAAAATTGTTCTCATACACAACAAAGATATATTTACAAAATCTTATGCAAAGCAGTTTGGCTCAGCAAAGGGGGTGATAACTTGTCCTTGTAATATCCAGATAACTTCAGACACTGAAATTAAATTAGAATATATTGAAAAAGAACTACATAAACTGGAACCAAACAAAGCATAGGGAGGAGACAGAATTAGTAGTAATGTCCAGAGAACACTTTGGTATGAACTTACAGTAAGTACCATTTATACCTCTCAACCTGGAAATATCAAAAATCTGGACAAAGACCCATGAAAAGTAGGTACAACTAGCCAAAAATCAAGACTCTGATTAACATAATATCTGCATACATAATCATGCAACCCCACCCACTCCAGTGGAATTATGGGATACTAGCATGAAGATTGAAGTCACTAAATAATAATAATAAATAATGGCAGACATTTGAATTTCAGACCTCATATCCCTCAGAAAATATATATTTGGCTAATAGGCCCCCTAATTCTCTCCTGACCTGCCAACTAAATATCAGAAGCATAAACAATAAGGTCCATAATCTGCATGCCCTCTAAGCAGTTTACTCCCCTGATGTATTATGTCTTATGGAGACCTAACTAAAACCGTAACTAAAACCAATGAGGTAATACCACCAGGTTACGACACACTTAGATTAGATCGTACTACTAGGAAAGGTGGTGGGGTAGCTGTAGTGTACAAAAATACACTAGGTGTTACAACGGTCTCCGTATAACCACCCCAGTTTAATACTGCAGAAATTCTTATTACCAAACTACAGATTAACAATAACAAATGCATAAACATTGTCTGCATTTACATTCCCCCAGGTAATAATACAAACATCCTAGAGGACATCCTCCACTCGCTATCCAGTACCTACCCCCAAGAAACTATGGTGCATGGAGATTTTAACAATGATTGGAACACCTGTTCCTCGGAATCTCCTACAACCCATGACAACCTACATGGTTTTACGCAGCCTATATCCTCCCCCACCAGGATAGGCAAACCCAATAAAAAAGACAGTATCCTAGATTGGATACTTATCAACAGCCACCCTATATGTACAAGTCAGGGACCCTCCCAGATGACCTAAGTGACCACTTACTTACATACATTATCAAGCACAAGGTGGACAACCCCCACCAGACCACCTTTAAAACCATCAGAAATAATAAGAACTTCAACTCCACCAATTTTCAAAATGAACTTAAAGCTTGCAATTGGTCAGTCCTAAAGCACCTTTCACTGGACGACACGGTAGCGTACTTTAATTCCATATTCCTTACTATTCTTAATTCTCATGCTCCTGCTCACTCCATTAGACCCAAAACAAAAACTGCCCCATGGCTTTCAAAAGAGACCAAATCTAAAATTCTAAACTCCTTGATCTCTCTCTCTTAAAACCGTACAACTCTCTTTTTGCGTGGTTTTGCGCACTGAGCAGCGTCGGGCAGCGCCTCCTAAAGAGGTTTAAACTATTCCAGGCTCCACAAAGTCTGCTCTTCACTTTTTCCCTTAGGACTGTTCAAACTCTCAAAGTAATCACTCAATTCTCTTTCTAAACCCATGCACTTGCTCAGCTCTTATAAGGAAACACTAACTAACTAAAGCACTACACCCTCCTTGACTTCTCATAAGTATTACGCTCCCAATTAGCCCTTCCTGATCAAGTGAAAAATCAGTTCCCCTCCCTAATCTGATCAGTAAAAAAACAGTTCCCTATACTAATCTGGTATGTCCAATGGTCAGTTTCAAGGTTACTCTCCAGTCCAGCTGGTGAATCTGGGAATTTTGAGGCAATGTTACAATTGCCTTATGTACACAGACAACCCTCTCCTCCTTCCAACAAACTCTAATACATGTGAGAAATGCAGTTACACAGCCAAACTGGAGGCAGAGCTCTCTCAACCCAAGACTGGCACAGTCAGTCAGGAGGAAAAGGTAACCACCCACACCACAAATCCAGTCTCACCCAGACCTATTGCATCTGCATACCCAACGCATAAACACACAAAAACATACTCGGAGGCTCTAAATAAAAATCTGCCTAAACAGCAAAGACCTCCTAAGCAGATATCGAAGCAACAGCTACCCCTCAACAATACCCACGAATCACATATCTCACAAAATCAGTGTGCCTCACAGTCACAGCCCTTAAGGCCAAACAACACACCAAATAGACTTGTTATAAGGGACTCTATTGTCCGGCACAGTGACGTCCCACTCACCAGATTGAACAAGGAGAAGGTCACTGTAAGCTGCCTGTCGGGTGCCAGGATCCGCCACATAACGCAAGCACTCACGAGGGTTATGGCTGACAAAGTTTGCAGATGACTGCAAACTGGGCGCCGTAGTCGAAAACACATCTGACACAGATATCTTTCAGAAAGGTCTCACAGAAACGGATAACTGGTGCCAGAGCCATGGCCTAAAGTTAAATGCCAAAAAATGCATAGTCACACCCTTCGGGAAAAACAAGGTTACCCCTAGCTACCATATAGGTGGCAATACACTGAGCACAGAAGAAGTTATTAGGGACCTGGGGACCCAGGTTGACAGTAGCCTGTCATTCGACACCCATGTAGCTAAAGTAGTTAGGAAGACCTTCTACATTGCCCACCTTATCATGAAGGGATTCACATCTAGATCAAGGGAGGTCATAGTTTCCCTGTACTCATCACTCATCAGACCAATGATTGAGTACAATGCCCCATTTGGAATGTATCTGACCCGACACTTGCAGCAGCTGGAGAGGCCACAAAAGTTCCTCACCAAAAGGATAAAGGGTCTCAAAAATCTGTCCTATGCTGCCCGACTGAAAGAACTTCAGCTCTATTCAGTTGCTTACCGCTTGCTCAGAGGTGACCTGTGCCTGACATACAAGGCCATGTCAAACCCAGATTTGATGAATATGCTTCACCTCAATAAATCTAGATCCATCAGAGCCACAAGGGCGGGAGACTTAAACCTTGACACGGCTATTAATAGGACGTGCTGGAGGGATAGATTCATCACCCAAAGACTCCCTATGCTGTGGAACAAAATCCCGGTATATGTGAGGCAGAGCACCTCGCTGGCCTTGTTCAAGAGAAATCTTGACCAATGGATGGGAGATCGCAGATATACCCCAGGGATTACCTCAGTGTCACTGCTCGACAGAGGCACAGCAAAACAATGGGTATAGTTCCCCATACTAAAGGGGTGGCGTAAGCCACAAAACTATGGGCTAGGCTTGTAAATGCCCTCGGGCAGATAGCCTAGTATAAACCTATGAACCTATGAAGGTCACTCCAAAGCAAGTACAAGTATGACTCCGTCATTGTCCATGCTGGTGTGAATGACCTGAGACGTACCTCCCTGGACTACATGAAAAGAGACATAGAGGAGCTCTCTGACCATGTAGCCCAGTCTGGTATGACCCTGACCTTGAGTAGCATCTTGCCCTCACCAAGAATGATGCCACAGTATAAAGACAAAATTATCAGTTTCAACGATTGGCTAAAGTATTGGTGTCATTCAAAGGGGATCCAGTGTCTGTCAGCCTGAGATGACATGCTCGACAAGCCACATTGCTTCGCTAGGGACGGCTTGCACCTGTCACCCTTAGGCTTTCGTATACTGGCCAAGGCTCTTGCCACCCCATAGTGCCTTTTTAGGCAAGGCTCAAAGGACAAACCCACCTCCATAGACAACCCAAGGATAAAAAAACTAAAGGTAATGCTACTCAATGCCAGAAGTCTAAACCTCAAGATGCACGCACTCGAGGCTCTCCTCAGTATGGAGAAAATCAATGTCTGTGCAGTAACAGAAACCTGGTTCAAGGCTCCGGAGAGCACCCCAGCACTAACAGGTTATAACTCATACCATGCGTTTCGGCCCCAAAACTCGGACCAAAGCACAAAAGGAGGGGGAGTATCTATATTCATCAAAGATACCTACACCTCCAGGTTAGTGGCACTGCACGAAGCATCAGAAACCATCCATGTGCAACTAACAGCGGGCAAAACTGCCTTTCAGTTTGTAGCCTGCTACAGAACACGCTCCCTATTACAGGAACCCCACTTGGCATTCCTGAGAACACTGGACAATATGAAGGTCTGTCCAAACACTATGTTATTGGGTGACTTCAACTACCCAAACAATGACTGGGAAAACGACTCAAGCCCAAACACCCTCGCCCAGTGGTTCCTTGAATTTATAAACTCTAACGCAGTGGAACAACTGGTCACCGCTCCCACAAGAGGGAACAACATATTGGACCTGGTCATCACCAACATGGGGACTCTATGTTCCACACCAGAGGTAAACCCCTCATTGGTAAGATCAGACCATAAACAAATTTCCCTGGACATCTATATCCCATCCCCACCCCCAGCCAAGGAAATCACTGTAAAGAATTTCTCAAAAGCCAACTTTGCACTTCTCAAGCCTGGGGTGGAATCCTTCTAAGCCCCTGGGCCAGAGGATAATACAGCCCAATCCGCAGAATCCTTTACAAATGCATTCTATGAGCACCTGCAGGAATGCATGGATCGTGCTATCCCAAATAAAACCAAGACTCACTCCTCCAAAAACAGGAGACCGGTCTGGTGGACCCCGGCCATAAATAAACTATACAACAGAAGGAGGAAGCTACTACATGACAGAGCAAAATCCCAAAAAGGGAAGGCATCTCTGATCAGTATTAGCAAGAAACTTCGATCCCTCATAAAATCATCAAAGGCCAGTTTCGAAAGAAAAATTGCCCTAGACACCAAAGATAATCACAAGGCCTTTTTTAGTTATGTCAGGAACATGGGCGGAAACTTCCAGATATGCTCTAAATTGTTGCATAACGGTACAAAATATACCGAACCTACAGACATAGCCAACATCCTGGCAGACAGATTCAGCACAAACCCCCCCCCTTCCCCCCCAAAGGAGCAAATGCCTATCCCAACTGAATGTAACCTCCCTGACATCACAGATGCACAGGTGAAAGCTGCCCTCTCCAAAGCAAAAAACACAGCATCTATGGGACCGGACGGTGTCCCAGGCTGTATCTTACATGAGCTCCAAGAAGAACTGAACCCTCACATTAAGTCACTGTTCAAACTTAGCCTTACTACAGGATATGTACCCAAAGAATGGTGTACAGCTACAGTGGTCCCACTCCACAAAGGTGGTGCCACAATGGACCCCAGAAACTGTCGCCCCATAAGCCTGACTAGTCTGGTCTGTAAAGCTATGGAGCATATTATCATGGAACTCATAAACAAAGACATTGGGAGCCTCCAGACACTGGACCCTACCCAATTCGGCTTTGTTAAGGGCAGATCTTGCCTCTTAAACATAGTTGATTTCTTTGAAACAGTTACCAAAGCCATAGATGAGGGTAAGGTAGTCCACACAGCCTGCTTGGACCTCGTAAAAGCCTTCGACACAATACCCCACTCGGGCATCATAAATAAGCTTACCAGCTTAAATATCAACCCCTATATCACAAGATGGGTTGCAAACTGGCTCAGAGATAGAACCCACATGGCCAGAATCGCAGGTGCCATGTCCGAATCCAAACCAGTTACAAGTGGCATCTCACAGGGCTCAGTTCTGGGACCTCTCTTGTTCGGTATATACTTCTCTGAGGTTCAGGCTAACACGGGGGGATTATGGCTGACAAAGTTCACAGATGACTGCAAACTGGGGGCCATAATCGAATCTCCAGCTGACACAAGCATCCTCCAAAAGGGTCTCACAGAAATGGATGCTTGGTGCCAGAGCCACAGCCTCAAGCTAAATGCTAAAAAGTGCATAGTCATCCCCTTTGGGAAAAACAAGGTATCCACAAATTACCACATAGGTGGTAATCCATTAAGTACGCTGACTTCTTATAAATCATTTTTGAGTAGTTGTGGATTTAATGTTCTCCGAGTGATAGTCCAGAGATTGACCAGTTAAGTATTGGAATAATTAGTGTAATATTATTTTGTGACATTTATATATTAATTTTGCTTGGACTGGAGTGGAAAGATGAATGTCCCAGTTTTAGGTACCCTTTCAGCCTCTAGTCTCTTCCTGTTTTTATATCGTAATTTTATTTTGTAGTAGAATTGTTTTGCAATGCGTTTATGTTTAAAAGGGTACTTTTACTGTCCTGATCTTTCTGATTGTGTTTCTTAAAGATGTATTCCACGTTGATCATTTTTTGTAATAATTCCATATAGGTTCACCTTTTGCATCTGTAATGTTGTTGAGTGACATGATGTCAGAATGTGTAAATGTGGCCTGGCAGGGCAAGAAACAACTTTAAAATGTTTGTGCTGTATAAATAAAATGAACTTTAAAAGACTGCAAACTGCATTGGATTTTATTTTATTTTATTGATGCTTAGTATCTACCTACCTTAATGTTTCTAAAATACACAAATTTAAAAGATGGTATATATGCTGTTCGATTGGAGGATTTATTCTGTCTTGAAGTGCCTTGTGTGACTGCCCTGTGAACTGATTCTTGTAAATGTCTGCAAACTGTAAATAAAAAAATCATGAATTGAAGGGGCCACTCTGGAATTTGTGGCTCCCCACAATTTTGCCCTCAAAACTGGGAAATATCGAGGAATTAGGTATGGTTGAGAGGTATGGTACCATTACACCTGTTACTCTCTACAGAAAAATTCCTCATGACTGGAGACATGCGCTTGTCAAAAGGGGAAGAGAACAAATCAAGAGTCATACAAACCCATACATTTACTTTCACGCTGCGGAAAATAATAGAAAAAGTTATTTTGGATAAATTATTGTCAGAATTGGAAAGGTTGGGACATGAAACCTTATATCTATATTCATGTGTTGAAAATAGATCTGTAGCCACCTGTACCATGATGTTCTCTAACAATATAACAGCAATAAATGAAAAATTGTGCTATGATGCAATTTAAACAGACTTAACTTCAGCATTTGCAATCATATATAAAACGCTGATCAATAAATTAGAACTAGGTACTGATGTATTCTCGATAAGATGGATCACTGCATGGCTTACAAATAGATCATGGCAAGTATACAGAAACTAGACAAGTGAAATTCTAGGTCACAGTCAAGGAGTCCCGCAGGACTCTGTTCTAGGCCCATACTTGTTCAGGTTGTATCTTTCAGATCTATCTTTTTCATCTCAGGTGTTCTGCAGTCTGTATGGAGATGACTTAAAATGGGTAAACTAGTTACATGTGTTACAGATAGGGTATGTCTGCAAACAAACTTGACTAATTTGGCCATTTGGGCACACGAGAATAATATGCCTATCTATACATCAAAAACTAAGCATACAACACTTAGGAGACATATATTGAAAGATAAATATCTAATACAGCATACAGTGATTGAAACACTAATTAATTTAAGGACCTGGGTACATGGGTAGGTCCAGCTTTGAGGTTTTCTAATCATATAAACCAAATCATTAATGATAATTACAGAACTATAGGTTAGATACAAAGACTTATAAAGTCTAGGAAATCAGAAATGATGACATTAAAAGTCATGTCCTTACCATAACTAGGTAGCTGTGATGTCCATTTTCATTCTTCCTCAAAGTATGGGTTTGGCTCCGATCCTCAGATCTGACTCATCTGCTTATTTCAGACTTAGGATCCAGCTCTTGAGCTGTTCTCTGTACCCACAATGTTCTGCTGTATCACCAAAGCCCCAGATTAAGTTTGGTGCCCAATCCCATTGTAACAACAGAGACATGAGATGAAGAAAGAAAGATAGGGCTCAAATCTAGAACTGTAGGCTTCAATACAGTCCAATAGGTCAATCCAGAGACATTGGATGGGGGATGGATGGGAAGTTGAGGAAGAATGAAAATGGACAACACAGATACCTAATTATGGTAAGAACATAACTTTTAACTCTGCTGTTGTCCTTTTCATTTTTCCTCAATGTATGGAACAGAGCCCCCAGCCATGTTGCTTTTGGGTGGCCCTCATGGAAGGATATTCCGGAGCATTGCTGAACCAAAGAAGGCACTGTTTCTAGAAATAATATCCGATTTATAATGAGAAACAAAAGTATACGCACTGGACCATGTAGCTGCAGCATAAATATCGTCAATAGGTTTTCTGGGCCAAAAAAGCAGATGAAGTGGCCATGGATCTGACTCAATAAGGCTTGGGAGGCTTAGGTAATGTCATGCCTTTTTGTGAATAAATCCAAGAGATACAATCTGATATCCATTTAGCTAGAGTGACTTTAGACACCCAGTCTTTCTGAGGAAAAGGAAACAAAAAAATCGGTCTGATTTTCAAAACTGTTGCACCCTATGAAGATAAAAACATAATTGTCTGTGCACATCCAGGAAGTGTATCATGCATTCTCCTTTATTGGTAACATTTGGAAGAAGACTGGTAAATTAATGGATTGGTTAATGTTATTCTCTGAAGCCATTTTAGGTAAAAAAAGGGTTAGTCCATAAGGAGATGTCCTTATAAAAAATTATGGATGGAAATTTGAAAGAAATAGCCTGAAATTCAGATATTCTCTTTGCAGAAGTGATAGCTACCAAGAAAATTGTTTTCCATGATTGGATTTAGCTGAAGGCTCAAAGGGCTTTTGAGTTAGTCCTTGCAGCACAACTGTTAAGTCACAAGGTGTATAGGGATCTTTAATTGGAGGTCTTAAAAGAAAAAAAAATCCTTTCATGAGAGCTTTGCATAATTTAGAAGAAGTCAGACAAACATGTCTGCTGCTGGTGTGAAAACTGGAGATAGCTTATAGTTGAAGTTTAATAGTATAAAAACTAACTCCTTCCTCAAACAGCATTATCAAGAATTGTAGAATCATAGCAATTGGTGCAGAACAAGGGTTGATGTCTTTATTCAAAGCCCAAAGAGAGAACCTTTTCCATTTGCTTCTGTAAACCTTCTGGGTTGATTCTTTTTAAAAATCCAAAATAATATTGCATACAAGAGAAAGAAGCCTGGGCTGTGTAACTATTATTGAAAGTGGAGAAACCATGTGGTTAGTCTTAGGGCTCAAATGTTGGGATGTTGGATCCCTGATGGGTGTGACAGGAGATCCAGCAGAGTGGGCTCCAATATGCATGGAGGATAATGAAGATGAGATTATAGGAAGGGGAACCATACCTGCTGAGGTCAGAAAGGAGCAATGATGATTACTGAGATCTTCAGCCTGCTGGCTTTCTGTAAGAATTTGGGAATTAGTGGAAAGGGTGGGGTAAGCATAAAGGAGACCCAGGGGCTAAGCCTGAATCAGCGCATCTCTCGGTGACTCTCCCTCAAAAGACATCAGAATGAAGTACTTGCTGCACTTATTGAGGGGGTTGGCAAATAGGTCTCAGAAAGGTCATCCACAACACTGGAAGCTCATCTCCATCATAGACTGACTGACAGATCACTCATGGGGTATTAGAATGGATCTGCTGAGCTTGTCTGTTAACATGTTGAATTTCCCAGGAATGTGCTTCGCAACTAGAAAATGGTCTGAAGAGATCACTGATTCCCTTACTCTCATGGCATCTCTGCAAAGGGGTAAAATCAGGATCCTCCTTGTTTGATGACATACCAGACTGCACATGTTGTCCATCTGAACTGGAATCTTTCTGAAGGGTAAAGCATCTTGAAAGGCCTGCAATGATAATAGGACTGTTCTCATCTGCAGGACGTTGATATGCAACTTGGTCTCTTAGGGAGACCATGTGCCTTGGACAGTTCTTCCCAAGAAATGCTCTCCCACCCCAACTGAATAATGTCTGTGGTCACTGTAGTCATAGAGGCTAGAAGGGCAAAGTGTCTACCTAGATGTAGATTGTCAGATTGCACCCACAAACTGATGTGTCTTCTGCAAATTGGGGTGAGCCTGACTAGACAGGATAGAGGTTGGTAGAGAATGGACCATTACCCAGCTAGTGTCCATTGTATAACCTGCATAAAAAAGCATGCCAAAGGAAGTAATACAATGGCTGCTGCCATGGAACCTAGTGCTTGCAGTACTGGCCTAGCCGGAGAAGAGTTGAATGAGTAAGGAGAAAATGAACTTGATCCCTTACTGTAGAGATACAAAGCTAAGGTAAGGATACTATTATTTTGTACTGTCTAGATGAGCACCAGTTAACTCCAGGCTCTGTACTGGGTTTATATTTGACTTGGCATCAATTACGTTATGCCCGGAGAGTTGCAAATCTGGAGCAAATATCCCTGGGACATAAAATTAGATGCTTGGAAGGGACAGTAAGGAGATAATTGTCTAGATATGAAAACACCTGGAATCCCTTGAGACTCAAGTGAGCTGCCACCACTGCTATACACTTAGTAAATGCCCTGGGTGCTGTGGTGAGTAGTAGTGATTGGCTCCCAGCCAAAAGCAAAGGTCTTCTGGATCGCCTGTCTATTTTGATGTGATAGTATGCATCCTGAAGATCTATAGACCATATCCAATCATCCTTGTGAAGAAAAAACAGAATGGACTGGATCCTGAGCATTCGGAACTTTGCTTTCTTTAAAAACTGATTTAAATTGCTTAGATCCAAAATAGGTCTCAGGTCCCCTGTTTTCTCTGGCACTAAAAAAAAAGCATGAATAAGTTCTGAATCCAATCTGGCCTGGATTTTTTTGTCTAGCAGCCTCAGATTCTTTTATGCTACTGCCTTCCTCTAACTGGGTGGAACAGTGAAGTTTCTTCCTCTTGGAAGGAGGAAGAAGGGAAAATGGTATGTAATAACCTCTGGATATTATGCTTAGCACCCACGTATCTTGTGTTATATTTGCCCAGACATCTGGATGCAAGGAAAATTGTCCCTGACTGCCTCCAGAGTTGGACAGTCAAGCAGTGCATCAGGGGCACTGAAAATGCCTGTCTGAGAAAATATCCTGAAAGCCCTGATGTTGCAAACCTCCTCTGCCTCCAGCATGATATCTACCACTGAAATTTCCCCCTCTGCCTCTGGAGGAATTCAAAGCATAGATCTTGGAAAGAACCATAACATCTGCAGAACCACATCTTCTTACTGCCTCTTTGCTTCCTAGAAAAGGTTCTTTTAGGCATAGAAAACTTGATTAGTATGGCAGACAGAGTCTTTCTCTCTTGCTCACTGTGGGTCAGAGTCTCTTTAACTGATGGTATAAATAGGGAAGTGCCATCAAAGGTAAAATTAATAAAAAACATCTTAAAATGTTCTGCAAAGTTGCAAAGCCGCATCCAGGCATGTCTCCTTATAGCAATTTTGGAACCGGCTGCTCATGGGGTACCTTCAACTGTGTGAGAGATCAACCTCTTTGACGCACTGGATATGAACAAATGAGTGGCCAGTTGAGAGGATGCTCTTTTGAAGTCCTCAGCAGACATGGACTCACAGAGTATTTGAAAGTTCCTTGGTCAAATCTCTCTGACATTGACTGAAATGTACCAGGTAATTCAGTGACCTCAGGGTAAAAGTTGCCGAGATGAAAACTTGCTTTCCAAAGCTGTCCAATGCTCCAGACTACCTGTTAGGTGGATGGATAGTAGAGCTTTGTTCTGCTAGCTCTTTTTTGGTGGTTGCCACCACCACCACAGCATCTACAGGGATTCCTTTGCTTCAGTGTGGTCTATGGGAGGGGTGGTGCCAAAAACTTGTCGAGTCTCTTTGGGATGGGTACAATGATATCCAGCTCCTTCCAAGCCCAATGGTCAACTAAATCAATAGGTTTATTCACTGAGGGGGTAACCCAAGATATAGACGGGCCAGAACCAAAAGCCTCCAAAATTATCAATTCTTCTGGCGAGGGGTTTTGGAAAGACCATCCACCTTTCTCTTTCAGGATCTCTAGGATATCTCCAAAGGAGATGTCATCAGATGGTGACCTGGGGGACCTCTCTTTTTCATTAAAATCAGTATCATCTATGAGAAACTCCAAAGGGCAGTCAATGTGTCTTCTTTTACACATTCTCTTCTGGTGAACCTCCTCTATGGGATGCTCAGGTTAAGTCTCAGAAGAGAGGGCAAGTTCCTCCACAGGAACTGGCTGGACACTTACTGATTGTGGCTCTTCCTGTGAAATAGGACTATGTGACTCAGAGCCAAGACCCGATTGAGGGAAGGAAGCAGGATTCAAAACATGAGAGGGAGGTTCTCTTTGGAGAGAAAAAACCCTTTCCACCACCTCAAAGGCAGATGGACCCAGAGAAACCCCTAATCTGCCTCCTCGAAGCACTAACTCCTGAGGAAGGCTGAACCAGAGCCTCCCTGAATCCAAGTCTCTGAGGCAGAACATGATCCAAACTGTGGAGGTCCTAGGCTCCAAGAGGATGTGTAGGATCTGACAAAATCAGAGCTGAGCCCATTTCCTCGGACCTGACACCAACACCTCAGCTCAAAGACCAATTCTGATCTGAAGGCACTGGAACAGAAATGGTCAAGGAAATTGTCTGAGAGGAGAAAGAAGCTTTCCTCAGATATGACACTGGACCTCTTGGTGATCTCGAATCCTGGGACTCCAAAACCACAGAGAGGATCAGAGAAGGAGAAAATATGATTGCAGAAGTTGTAGGCATACTCACGGATTCAGTAGAGGATGAATCTGGTTAGAATCCCATTTGAATCTGTGCTCTGAGAAACTTTAACATCCTCCTATGCACATCCGTTTCCAACAATCTCCTGGATGACCTACAGGAGAAAGCGGAAGGAGACCTAGAGTGCTTTTTGAGTGTCTAAAGCAACCTCAAAGGTGAAGTAGGAGAAATGGGTTTTATAGAATACTCCTGTCTAGTACTCCTATACACAGAGCCCTGTCTAGGATCCATGTCTCTAGGATCTGAGGGTGCAGCAGTCGGACTTATAATAATGACTGTAGAAGATGGTCTAGGATCTGAAGGCTTTGGATCCGATGGTCCAGACATAATATGCAAAAATGTAGGATCTAAAGTCTTTCCAGATTTTGAAGGAGGCTCCAAATAAGACTTGAGGGACTTCAAAGGGGAGTGCTTCCTATGCTCAACGGGAGCAGATTTACTGTGTTTAGAAGGGGTTTGAGCCCCTGAAAAAGAAGTAGACGGTAGAAGCCCTCTCAAAATGCATCAATCCGCCAAGGCCCTGGGATTAAAGGTTGAACAATTCTTGCAACTAGTGTCCAGATGATCAACCCTTATACAATACACGTATTCCTTGTGGGGATTCAAATTCAGGATTTTATGCCCACAAGAAGTGCACTTCTTAAACCCTGTGGGTCTCTCTGACATGATGGCAGAGAAAAGAACACAGCAATAATAACACAAGAAGAAAACAGAAACAGCAAGGAAAAACACAGAAAGACTGTGTTATTTTTTAAACTAACAGCAGATAAGTTTAAGTTACCAGCAATGATAACAGAAAAATATCCTTATAAGAAGAGTAAAAAGGGAATCCCAACAATCGTAAAGAGGAGTACTATTTAATATAGTAGAAAGGAAGGCAAACCTAATGCCACTGATAAAGTTGAAAAACGAAAAGGGAGGAAATTTAAATAGAAGGTTAAAGAAATTTTAGAAAAGTTTTGCTACTACTCATAAAACTCAAAATGTCTCAAGAGCTATGGAAACCTGTGTCTTTTTGCAAAGGTGGCAAATGAGATCTGGGGCTTTGGTGATACAGAGGAGAGCATTATAGGTACAGGGAGGAGCTAAAGAGCTGGATCCTAAGTCTGAAATAAGTGGTCAAGTCAGACCCAAGGAATAGATCCAAACACATATGCTGAGGAAGAATGAAAAGGACAACAACAGATTCATTGCTTGTTAGTTACATTAGACAAAACTTGAGTATGGAACAACAATATGGATTCTGTATAAGAAAATGAGCATAAATATACTGGAAAGAACACAGAGCAAGCACACTATGGGCATCCATGGATATGAAAATTTAAGTTGTCATGAAAGACTTAAATATCTGAACTTTTACAGTGTGTCACATCGACATCTCGTTTGCCACCTTTGCAAAAAGACGCAGATTTCCATAGCTCTTGAGGTTTATACGGCATTTTGAGACAACTACCTCTGGGAATGTTTGAGGTTATAAAAAAGTAGTGGAGAATCATCAAACAACCTATGTAGAAGATTATACAGGAATGAGAGATGTACTGATCGGCTCATTGAGAGAGAAGCTGATGCATGGAATAGACTACCAAATTGCATTAAAGCAAGTAATAGTTTAGACTTTTTGAACAACTTTGACATTTATTATGGGAATAACTGCTTTGGTTTATTGGTAGGCTAGAAGGACGTTATTGCCCATGCTTGAAATATTTGTAAGGATGTAATTTTAGCATCTATATCGCATAAGCGAAGCTTCAGAACATTGAATCTGATATGGTCGAGACCATATCATCGATGTTTTGAAACCTCGAATATATAAAAAAAACAAAAAACAAGAAAATAACTAACCTAAACGTTTCAAGCAGGGGGGGGCAAGCCCCCCTATGCCCCCCCTCACTCCCCCCCGCAACTTAAATATACTAACTCTGAGATAGCACTACAGTGCTCTAAAGGGAAATCTTCCCTTACAGAGATTTCCGTTAAAACACTCCATGTTTCAAAACTTCGATGATATGGTGCCGACCATATCAGTTTCAAAGTTTTGAAACTTCGATGAAGCAATATAGACCCGTAATTTTACTATTATGTTCTGAATTTATCTTTGTACTCATTCTGTATTGTTGATTAGAAAGTCTGTGATGTATTTTCTGCTCTTTTTTGCGGGTTGTGGCTGAAAAAGGGCAACAGACTAGTGCACTTTACTGATGAACAAACAGGAAATAATTAAATTCTGCAGACTCAACTGGCTAACAAGGTGGAGCAGTCAACTTCTCTAAAACAAAAATATAAATCCTAGGGAAGAACAAGATCCTTAAAATGAGGATTGATGAGGGAAGCCCCTTTCAAAAATGTCTTACATACTTTCACAGATATTAATAGTAAAAAAGTCAGAACCATGATCAGAATCAGAAGTGGAAGCAAAAGGCACTTAAGAGAATTAATAATAATTCCCGTGTCAAAGATCTGAAAAACACAATCAAGCACTCTAGGAACTGCAGCTTTCAAGGAATTCAAACTTTTTAAAACAGCACATATGAAAAAACATCCATCTAGTCCTGAACATTTTCATTGCATTCTTAAGAGTACAAGGAGTACCTATCCCTTACTAGAACTGGAGAAACTGTGGTTCAAGAGAGAGAATGAAGGATTGGGTGTGTTTTGCTGGACATGTGGGTTACGAATGCTCTAAAGGCAGTCATATATGCAGGCTTCTCTAGAAGATGAGGCCAAAGCAGAGGAAACCTCACTTGCTGAGGCCAAAATGGGATTATAAGAATGACTCTGGAGTTCTGTCATGCTTTTTGCTTAAATTTTGCAAAAATGGAAATGAGGCAAAGAATAAAATAATTCTAGAGACAATTTCTAGTTGAATGTATCCCTGGATGTCATACCATAGGAAGAATGGTGGAAAAGAAACTGCTGCCCTTGGTATTGACTGGAAATAGAAAGAGGATGCAGCAAAGCTTCCAACAGTGAATGAAGACCTTCTTCCCTACATACAGACGAAGGAAACCATGAACAAGCATCATCAGTAAGCTAGGGAAATGATTTCCCTGGAAATGTATTGCAATCAAAGTTTTTTTTTTTTTTTTTTAACACAGCCCATTCCTATACCCTCAGTGCTTCTTAACTATAGGGGTAGGGGTGAGATGTTGCTTGCTTATTTATTTAGCAAACATCTGCCATGTTGCTGGTATGGATTTTTTATAGCACATTGGAGCAGGGAGTCGTAAAAGGCTTGTGTTGTAGGGAGGACTGCCTCATCTCTAAAAACATAGATATATGAATTGCTTCTCTCATGGAACATACACTTTCTGGAAAGTCTGCTTCTGACAATATACCCCCACTACAGGGCAGAAGTGACCTTAGTGACAGCCACTACAGAAATAGGGATCTGGGATGGATGCCCAGAATTTGGCCTGGAATGTGGAGATGCCATTTTAGAAACAGATACCTCAGTGTAACAGTTAGAACTGTATCTCACTGAACAGAAAAAAATGTTCCCCATCATAACACAGCAAACTCTGCTGGTATCACAAATAGATCAAACCAACCAAGTAAGATTTTCATAAAAAAACAACTCTTAACAAATACCAAAATGGACTATTCAGTTTTTCTAATATTAAACTTAAAAACAGATATAGATCACTGTCATAACACTATTCAAACATAGTCAAGTGCAAACAAGCAAATCTAAGGAAACAACTTACCACTACCAACAAATAAACAAATGTAAGGAAGAAAAAGAACAAACATAACATTCCTGGCTGTAACTCTAAAATATCTAACACAATCTCTAAACAGGCACTATGGAAAAACAACAACTCAATCATTTAAAAAAAGAGCTTTAAGCCAAAATGAATCTTAACAGAAGCATATCACTTCTGCTCTCGGCTATGCAAATAATGGATACACTGTTAAAATAATTAATCCATAATATCTGATCCATGATCAAAACAGATGTAAACCACTTGTTGGGTATACTTACCTGAAAATCAGTAGGTCCATCATAATGTATGAAATACCGTATAACTTAAGAACAAACTAAAGATTATTTTTCTTTTTTAAAAATTAAAGAAAAACATGAAGTAATAACCTGATCCTTTCTGGTGAGGTGGGACCAATTGGACTGCTCTTTTCTTTATGAAGTGAAATACTTCTTTTCTTGCTGCACTCATATCAGGGTGGGACTGGGAAGGGAACTCTACATTTTCTAGGTATTACTGTCATTATGCACTTAGCATGTGTAATGGCCATCCATGCCTCCATGTGAAAGGGAACAGATGATTTCCAATGGCTCAAGAGTGAAACATCAGTAAAGATCTCGGGGATAAGATTACTGTTTTCCCTGGAAGAGGACGGCGGTGCACTTGTTAATGCTGACTGATCCTGATTATGGGCTAACAATCATTATGAAAGTTAACACAGCCACACTAGTTCCTTTCAAAACTGGCTGTTCCGCTGCTGTTGGTGATGCCAGAAAAAAGAAGTTATGTCTTACCATAACGTTCCATCTGTGTTGTTCATCTTCTTTCATTCATCACTGATGGGTTTGGTACTGAGCCCTCGGAACCGAGTCGGCCTTTTTACCAAGCTCATGCCAGACAAAAACTCTCAAGCTAAGTCACTACCCAGAATGCCATTCTCTGTTACCTCAGATCAAGTTTGCTACAGAAAAAGAAGTAAAGCCGCGGCCACTTCTGCGCAAATACCCTAAGGCACCACTTAGACCCAAAGTATCCCCCAGGAGCCTTTGGAGGGGGAAGGAGGGTGTGAAGTGATGAATGAAAGAAGATGAACAACACAGATGGAACGTTATGGTAAGATATAACTTATTTATCTGATGTTGTTAATCTTCTTTCCATTCATCACTGATGGGACAGAATCCCAAGCTACCTTGAGGTCCCTGGGTGGCCCTTATGGAAGAACATTCCTGAGTACTACTGAGCCAAAGGCAGCTCTTCCTCTGGAGACCAACTCCAATTTGTAATGATTGATAAAGGTATGAGGCTTAGCCCAAGTAGCTGCTGCGCAGATTTCATCCACAGAAACCCTGGAATGGAATGCTATAGATGTTACCATAGATCTAGTGGAGTGAGCTTTAACTTTTGGCATAGGTTCATTATTGAGGGAATAGATGAAACATATGTAGTCCCTTAGCCATCTTGATAATGTAACCTTGAAAACAGCCTCACCCATTCTGGGCCCAGAAAAGGAGATGAAAAGCTGTTCAGATTTACGGATAGGTTTGGTCCCGTCTAGGCAAAATCTCAATTGTCTATGTACGTCTAAGGACTGAAGGCAATACTTTCCTCTATTGGCAAAATTCGGAAAGAACACTGGTAAGTCAATGGTCTGGTTAATGGAGAATTCAGAAACTACTTTGGGAAGAAAGGATGGATTCATCCAAAGTGATACTCTGTCTTTATGAAAAACCAAATAGGGCCTCTTGATACACAATGCCTACAGCTCTGAGACTCTTCTGACAGAGGTAATGGCTACGAAGAACAAGGATTTCCAAGACAAAAACTTCAGGTCACACTTCACAGCAGGTTCAAAACGTTTTTGAGTCAAAGACTGGAGGACTAAAGTGAGATTCCATGGTTCCACGGACTGTCTGACAGGAGGCCTGATATGAGAGGTCCCCTTGAGGAAAGCCTTGCAAAAGCGTAACGAGATAAGAGGGATACCATCTAGGCCATTGTGGAGATTGGAGATTGCCGCCAGATGTACTCTTACAGTAGAGGCAGAGGCTCCACTATCAAAAAACATAGCCAAGTATTGAAGCACTGCAGTAACTGGAGCCAAATACAGGTCTAGCATCTTATCCTTGGACCAGATGGAGAATCTTTTCCATTTATCCTGATATAGTCTTCTGGTGGATGGTTTGTGAGAGGCCAGAATGATGTCTCGAACAGGTGAGGAGCGATTAGCTTGCCTGGTGACTAGTGGAAGTGGAGAAACCAAGCTGTCAGCTTGAGACTGGACAGATTCGGGTGGCTCGACCCTTGGAGGTGAGTTATCAGATCTGGAAGAGGGTCCAGAATCCACAGCGGGTATACTAGGTGAGGTCGAAGGAAGGGGAACCAAACTTGTCAAGGCCAGAATGGGGCTATGAGGATCACCTTGCATCTCAACCGAAGAGCTTTCTTTAGAAATTGTGGGATCAGAGGAATGGGAAGGTAAGCGTAGAGAAGTCCCATGGGCCAATCATGGATCAGAGCGTCCCTCAGTGACTCCCCCTCTGGGGGAAGTAGGGTAAAATAGCTGCTGCACTTGTGTTTAATGGGGAGGTGAAAAGATCATAGCAAGGCTGGCCCCAGTGGCTGAAGATTACTGACGCCACCTCGAGGTTGAGGGACCACTCGTGAGGCATTAGGATGCACCTGCTCAGTTTGTCTGCAATCACGTTGGAGCTCCCTGGGATATGCATTGCTATCAAAAAGCGGTTGGAAGCTATCGCCCACTGCCAAATTCTCATGGCTTCTCGACATAGGAGGTAGGACTTGGTTCCTCCTTGCTTGTTGATATACCAGACCACTGACATATTGTCTGACTGAATCGCAATTGTCCCGGAAGGGAGAGGCGAATGGAAGGCCTGCAACGCTAACAGCACAGCTCTCAGTTCCAGAACACTGATATGCAGGTAGGCCTCTGAGGTGGACCATGTGCCTTGGATAGTCTTTCCTGGAAATGGGCCCTGCATCCGATCAGGGAAGCATCCATGGTCACAATGGCTGAGGGGATTGAAATAGACGACTCCAGAGTCCTTTCATCTGGCCTCATCCACAAAAGCAGGTCTTGTTTGCAGTAGTTGGTTATTTGAATCTGGTAACTGAGAGGGGTGATAGTTTGGGAAGAACTGACACAGACGGAGCCATTGCAAAATCCGTATATGTAGCTTTGCTAGAGGTACTATTGGGATTGACACTGCCATAGAACCTAGGGTCTGAAGAACTTCCCTTGCAGAGACTTTTGCTTGAGAGAGTATCACCCAGAGTTGAAGCCTGAGTCAATGCAGTCTGTGAATTGGGAGTGATACCAGACAGGACCGAGTATTGAACACTGCTCCAGTGAACTCTATTTGTTGTGCATGGGTAAGGTTTGATTTCTCCCAATGTATTGTTATTCCCAACAATTTTGCCAGACAGAGAGAGTATAATGCAGTGCTGTTACCAGAAGATGCTCGGTGGGGGCGGTAAGGAGCCAGTCGTCCAGAAATGGAAACACCCGGAATCCTTTTAATCTGAAGTGAGCTGTTACCACTGCCATGCATTTCGTGAACTCCCTGGGGACTATAGAGAGACTGAACGGCAGGGCACGGAATTGATAACAAATGGCTCCTAGCCGGTAGTGAAGCAGACTCCTGGAGTGCTTGTCCATCCTGATGTGGTAATACGCATCCCAGAGATCTACTGAGCACATTCAATTGCCTTCTCTTAAAAAGGGGAGAATGGACTAAACCTCGACTATCCGGAATTTGGTTTGGGTGACAGACTTGTTTAAGCTGCTGAGATCCAAAATGGGTCTCCAGTCCTGTTTTTTTTTGGCACCAAAAAGAATCTCGAGTAAAATCCGGATCCGCGCTGGTCTGTGGGACTGGTTGGATGACTCTTTTTTGAGACAGCTTTATAATCTCTGAAGCTGCTTCTTCCCTTTGACTGGGCAGAATGTCGGGAAGTTTTCTTGGAAAATTTGGCTGACAAGAAAGGGGAATGCTGTAACCTCTGGTGATGATACTCTGCACCCAACGGTCAGTGGTGACAGATTGCCAGGCAGCTTGGTGAGAGAGGAATGACCCCCAGCTGCTTCCACAGGTAAGCCATCAGGCTGCTCCTCAGGAGCGCTGGTAAGGCTGTCCAGAGAAAGAGTTCCTGGAGCCTTGGTTACGTGGACCCTCTCTGCCTCTATAGGGGCATCTTCCAGAATTGTTACCCCCTCTGCCTCTGGGGTATCATCACCACGTGCGGCATGGAAAGAACCAGATTTTTTCACTCCTCTGATTCCTGGAGAAGGTACGTTGAGGGTTGGAAAACCATAGGCCTAAGTCAGACAGGGTCTTTCCATCTTGCTCGCACCTGGCTAGCATGTCCTTCACTTTGGAGCCAAAAAGGGATGAAGCTTTGATGAGAGCATTCAGAAAGGAAGACTTGAAGGGATCTGTGAGGTGACAAATGCGCATCCAGGCATGATGCCTCATAACAATGCCAGAACCCACTGCCCTAGCCATCCCTTCAGTCGCATGTGGCAGCAACCTCATGGATAAGTTGGATATTGATTCCAGAGTTGCAAGCTGTGAGGCTACATTGTCCCTGACCTCATCAGACAACTGTCCTGCGAGCGTCCCAGAGAGTTCGGAGATCAAGTTCCCCTGGAGCCTCGTAAAATGTGCCAAATAATTCAGGGACCGGATAGCAAAGGTCCCTGATGCAAGAACACCTTCCCAAGTCTGTCCACTGACCGGGACTCCCTGTTGGGCGGGTGGGCAGTGGGACTTTTCTCAGCCAAGTCCTTTTTGTGGCCGCTGCCACCACCATAGCATCAACTGGTAACCCTTTGGACCAATGCAGGTTCTCCTCGGGAGGGGAAATAATTTTGTCTGGTCTCTGAGGGATTGCCTCAATGGAATCAGGGATCTTCCAAGCGTGCTGCACAATGAGCTGGACGAGCTTGCTGGCAGGCAGGATCACCCAAGAAGTAGAAGGCCAGGAGCGAAAAGCCTGCAGGAACACAGACTCCTCAGACAAAGGGTTGGAGGGCTTCCAGTCACCTCTCTGCTTTAACATTTCCAGGATGTCTCCGAAGGAAACATCATCAGGAGGTGACCGTGGGGACCCTTCACCATTATCGTAATCTGTGTCTTCCATTAAGGACTCCTCAGGTGAGTCCATGTGCTTCCTCCTGCATGTCTTCTTTCAAAGGGGCTCCTCAGTGGGGGTCTCTGAGGAGAACTCGGAAGAGCAGGTACCCTGAACAGGGGTGTTCTGCGGCTTCTCTAACCAGTGCCCCAGGGGGATGGTCTGTGACAGCTGTAGCTCAGGGGGAGAAAACTGGGATTCCAACATCAAAGGATTGCTGCTGGAAGCAAGAGTCCTCTCCATTGTGCGGAATGCAGGCCCGGCTGAAAAGGGAAGGAAGCCCGGAACCGAGAAAGACAACCTCTGGACTGGGGTTACACCCCACTCTGACGAACCCACTCCCACGGATGGAGCCTCAAGCAGGATCGGCATGGACGTTGCTATCGGAGCCAAGGATGGAACTCAGGAGAGTAGCGGCTCTGTACCCCGGGCTGACGCACCTGCCCCCCAATCCCCAGATTGAGGAAGGACTAGTTCAGTGGGAACCGAAGACCAAAGGGACAAACTCGGAGCCAGAGTGAGATGCACCTTAGGCACCGAGGTGATGGGTTCCAAGGAGGATGTCGGAGCAGAAGGCTTCGGAACTGAGATGGTCGAAGGAGGAGTGTAACATGGCGTCCGTGGATAAGACAACCCAAGTCCTGCAGGTGGATGGGTCTTAGAAAGGGAAGGGATCCCCCTGGCTAACAATAGCTGGTCTACAAGATGCAAAACGTTATGTTCTGACAGACTCCTGGTGGATCTAGTGGATACTCCGGATGGGGAGTTGGGACATCCAATGAAGGGGCTATATGTTTGGCCCAGAAACGGTTCTACGGAAGGGGAGTATCGGTTCCATACTGTAAGATTTGCTGGCACTGAAGTCTCTAGTTTCGAGACCGGAAGTAAAGAGGTGAAATCCAGTGATGTCAGAACAATGCTCGGTGCCAAAGTGGCACTTGGAGCTGAGACAGTTGGTTCCAAAATGAAAGCTAATGGAGTAGTCGAAGGTGTGCCCTGAGCCGAAGTGGCCACAGGTGCTGAAGTCGAAATAGACATAGTAAGGTCTATGATCGGTGCCGGAGGCAGAACCGATGCCAAAACAGGCACCGGTATCAAAGGTTTCGAGATGGTCGGAGCCGAGGAAGATGGAGCCGTAGAGGCAAATTTATGCTCCGAAGATAACTTTAGAACCTTTGATTTCCCAGACTTGCTCTGATCACCCAATGGTAAAGAAGGAACAGAGTGGGATCTCTTTTTGTCCTTAGTAGGAGGGGTTGAGACCTCCACTGCAGAAATGGCCTCTGAGAAGGGAGACTTGAGTAAACCTTTCAGAATAAGTTTATTTTTGCTCTCATTAAGAGTGCATTGGCTGAAACTCTGACAAATGTCACACGGAGGCTGAACCAAAAGGTGGGCCACTCCCAAACAGTATACACATTCATCATGAGAATCACTATTAGGTAACTTGCCCTTACATGAAGTGCAATGCTTAAAGCCTGAAGTACCCTTCTTATCCGACATCTTGACAGAAAAGGCACCACAGACCAACCGTATAATCCAATTAAAATAAAGTCAACTCTGTTCAAACAATCAGAAAAATAACAATACACTGATATGTAGAGGAAATACCCGAACAAAAAGTCAAGACAATGGTTTAAATAGGAGAGAAAATACCAAGTATGGTATTGAAGAAATACCACAAGGGTAAGGGAGAAAAGCCCTTACCACCAATGGTACTTGAAAGATTACCAACAGTAACAATGGGTAGAGAGGAAAAAACAAGGTTAGGCAGAAGAAAAGACACTAGAAATACTAATTGCTTAATAAAATACGAGGCTATCCAAAAAGTTTTAACCAAATGTCAAAAAAAGTTCCACTTAGCTGAGAGCTCAGCTGAAAAGCGGCTTTACAGCTATGCAGCAAACGAGATCTGAGGTAACAGGGAGAAGAGCATTCTGGGTAGAGACTTAGCTTGAGAGTTTTTTGGCTGGCGTGAGCTTGCGAGGGCTCAGAACAGAACCCATCAGTGATGAATGGAAAGACAATTAACAACATCAGATCACAGTTTACATGGGCTCCACTGCACCATGTAAAATACATTATGGAAACTAAAACTTTATGCCAACAGAAGAAAGAGTTTTGCCTTCCTTCAACATATTCTAAGGGTCAGTTTTTATACTTAGTTTAAAAGAGGAGACCCATCAAAGAATTATTGGTAAAGCTCATCCTTGTGTCTGCAACAAAGTAAGTCAAACACTGACAGGCAGACAGGCATGGTGCAAAGAGCATAGTCACTGCCTGCTGCCCTAGCAGTACCATCAGGCAACTCTTCCAATGGCTGACTCACTGGCTGGCACACTTTGTCAGCTAGTACTTAATGGGAAACTTAACAAGTAAGCAGATAGTTTACAGGCTCAGGGAAAACAGGATGCAAGAACTCACTTCTCAACTCTGTCTATGGTAATGCTTACTTATCTGAGGGATGAACAGCAAGGCTCTACCTTGTCAGAGCCTTTTTAAATGCAGCCACAGCAAAAGTAGACTTAGGCTTGGGTGTCTAAATCCAGAAGGTCCAATGTTTGGAAGGCCAAAGGAAAGATGTCTCAGCACGAGGATTGTCCCATGCAGCCTTAACAAGATAAACTATTTTCTCTGTATGAGGGACTACCCAGAAGATGATCCAGGACAGTGGAAAGCCTACTGCAGAATCCTTTATAGAGAGATTGGAGGGGGTCAAAGATCATCACCTGCTATGCCTCAAGTTCCTCCCCAAGGTTGGGGTTATATGATACTGACAGTGGTGAATCCATGGACTCTTTGCCCACAACATCTAGGGTGGGAGAATGAGAATCCATGTGCAAGTGTGTTTCTAACCATACTTTAGAGATGGCAAGGCTGGTGATACAAAAGCAGCCAAATGTGGTACAGATATCTGGAAACTATACTGCAAAAGTTTCTAGTAACTCTACCATGCTACTGAAAAGTTGGAATCTGTGCTATGTGGTTCAAGCCCGGCTTCTTCAGGAAACTGAACTTAGATGGGGTGTATAAGGAAAAGCTAGAGGATTTTGCTAAAATTGTATGCATAATGCTTCTATCAGCCCTAATACAACAGAGAGAAGACACAAAAAATGAATTTTGCTGGACTTCAAAAAAGCATCAACAAAGACTTATTTTTCCTGAAATATGTGAGAGCTAACATAGTCAACTTGCAGTTCACATCAAGAGAACATGTATAACAGGGAGGATCTGCAAAAAAACAAGGTCATATGGCCATAAATGGATGCTAGATGTTTGGACTTGGGTGTGGAGATTATTTACGAGGAGGGTGAAAAACAGGACCCAAGGACAGAACCCAGAAAACAGAAGCTGCCAAGAATTTGCTTTTCTATTCTAACATTAAAGGTTTGACTCGTTAAACAGCACTTGTCTTAATGTATCATATCACCTTTCAAAAATCTTTCAAAACAATTTCAAGTCCACAGCATAATTATTTTTTGAGTTTGGATAACCACCATGCTCCACCCCTGTAGCATAACAGTATTTCACACAGAGGTGAATCTCACTGCTATCTGTTTTATCAGTTAAGGCTCCTATACATAGTATAAGCAGAAACCTATAATTCAAAGTGGAAAAAGATGATGACAAAAAAGGAGGGAAGCTCAAGAAACAAACAGAGACTGTGGTTTTGGATGCAAATCCTTAAGGAGAATAACAATAACCACATAGAATATTATATCCATAAAGTAGCAGAAAGCATTCTAAGAACTAAGCCAACACGGGAATGGAAAGAAAGGAGATTCTGCCAATAGGGGTGACTTCAATTTGGGATACAGAAAACAGGCAAGAAGTGGCTGGAATGTATTGGAGAAAACTGGCAAAAGAACCAAGGTATTGGGAGCAAATAAATATCGAGGGAAAGGTAAGAGAATGGGAAGAGGCCAAAAATTTATTAGGACTGCAAGCCAGAGATCGACTTCCCTATCAAGGATCGATATTTTAAGTATCGGCAAAGAGAAATAAATAGTGGGTTTCTAAGTGAAAGACCAATACTGGTAGAGTTTTTAGTAGAATCTAGGACAGAAGTTGGTGTTAAAAAAGGAATAATTAGCAGAGCATATGAACAAGTCCTCCGCACCTCGAAAGACCTCCAATAAAGCAATAAAAAGTCTCGGGCACAAAACAAATGTATTGCAGCAATAAAGGCTCTTACATGATAACAATAATAATCAATCAGAAGAGGTAAGAAATGATTGGGAAGAGAGATTGGATAAGCAATTCAGAAAGAAACAATGGGGGGATATATGTATGTCTCCCAAATATGCAACAAAGTCTAGAATGATGATTTAGGATCTTTGCTTGGAAGTACTTACATAGGTACTTTTATACCCCAAGGAGACTCCAAAAAATGTTTCCTCAGGTAAGTAGCAAATGTTGGGCGTGTGATGGGAAAGAAAGAGGTAATTGGGAACATATTTTCTAGGAGTGTAATGAGTTGGCAAACCTTAAAAATTCCCTGCAGACTACTGTTATCAGAAATACTGTGTGAGTAAATTGGTTAACTGAGGAATTTTTTGAGCTATGATACAGAATCGGAATTGTCTAGACATAGTAAGGCCTTGCTGACTCTAATTATGATGGCTGCCATAAAAGCAATTACTAGAAAATGGAAATCTAAACCAACTGTACTAGAAGTAGTGAATATAGTAACAGAGATAAAGCAACTGGAAATGGGATCTTTAGAAATGGGAAGGAGTAGATTACATAGAAAGAATGGGATTTGTGGGAAAATAAATGCAGAGGAGGAATGAGGTTTAAAAGAAGGCAGAATTTGAATGAGCTATGTAATGTTTGACTGACAGTGAGTAGTTAGATTATACGCAATGTATAATGTTTGCAACTAAAATTATGTCAATATGGTTTGTTTTCATTTATACAAATGTATGATTGCCTATGTCATACGTGATAATTTATTAAAGATGTTTCTTGTTGAAAAAAACATTTATCCATTGAAAATAATAATAAAAAACACTTAATCCAGTTGTTAGAGGGTTTGAATAAGGACAATAATAAACCAAATAACTTACAATGATAAAAATAAATTAGTTATTAAAGATTATCATTCCAAAAACCAGAATCAGAGAATATGTCCGTCTGTTTTTATAGAATTTGAAAAAGAATACTTTTATTAAACTGGTTAGTGCCAATAAGGGTGGTACACTTGTTATTTCAGATAATGAAAGGTATAAGAATAAAATGTATTCCTTATCGTCTAATGAATATGACTATGAAATGTTCTTATTATTTATTTAGTTATTTTTATTTATTTTACATTTGTTGACCGGGAGTCTCCAGCTGAGCCAAAGCCCTTTTTCAATGGAGGCTCAGGGAGAAAAGCACCAACAGTACATCAAATTAACAAAACGTAGAATACAATGAAGATTTAGATTCTTATAGTAATAACAAAACATGCATAAGTCTAAAAAAAAGACAAAAGTTGCTTACTATTATTATATATTGATTAGACCATAGCAGTTCTTCGTTTATTAGGGTGTCTGATGAATACTTAGAGGAATGTTTTAGATCACCTTAACCCTAAATTCAGTGTTAAATTTGGCTTGCCAAAAATGTACATAAAATTCAAAAGAACACTGATTAAGATCTACAGTGAAGGTTCAAAAACATAAACTATAGGTATATGTGTGTGGAGAAAAAATATTTTTGAAGTGGTAAAAAATTGCTCTTCTTACATGTAGGATTCCTTTGACTTGAGAGAAAAAATAATGACGTACATATATATAAGCAAATCTATCCTATACGTAACTAGCACCATCTAATAGTCAGTAGTAAAGTAATTGTCTCTCTATTGTATTCCAACAATTCAAAATATTAAAAATTCAGTGAGAAACAGTTACCTGAACCAGTTTTGGTCCTTGATCTTCTTCACCATTATCTACACATAGCTATAACACCCCCTGTAAATACTGTGAAAGCACTTCACCATAATCCAAAACATGTTAACTGTCATAGTGGGTTTTGTTTTGTTTACCACTTTACAAAACATACACTTATCTCAAGAAAAACAGCCCACTGAATCTGGTTCCTGAAAGTGTCATATACTTCCAAGAGTACGTGTCAATAACCAGACGTGAATTTTGGATTTACAATAGATTTAAATGATTATGTGTCTGCTTTAACTAAAGACAAGGATGATTTCAACTGGTAGACAGCTAACAAATCAAAAAGATTGTCGAGAACTGTTAATACAGCTTTAAAAACAACTATGGCTGATAATATTAACACAGAAACTATATTAATAGAGTTAAAGATCAAGTTCAGAGGTCCGTTTTTCTTTTTTGAATTTTTGGAAATCAGAGGTATCTGCAGTCTTTTCATGTTGCTTTGGAGGGGAGATGCACTGAAATGTAGTTCAAACAATGAAAATGTCATCAAAATGCATGGCATGATGCCTTTGCTGGGGTCTGGGAAGCCTTGCAACTGTTTCTCAGTGCTCCGGAGGCTTAAAAAAAGAGCAGTGTTCCTGCGGCTGATTGTAAACTAACGTTGAAGTAAATACTGCTGCCATGTATTAGGCTACTATGGCAAAGTATTCCCTCATTTCACCCTTTGTTCATTACTTCTCAGTTTCAATGTAATAAAAAACAAAATACATTTTAAGTTTCCAGCAAGACATTGGAGTTTCATACTTTTTATTGGACTTCAAAACATGTCAACACATTGCCCGTGATCAGGCCTTGCTGTAAACACACATGCGGTGACACAGAAACATTATGGGCATGTTAAGTAAAACTTTCAAACAGAATTTACTAAAAAATAAGACATCTAGTATACAACTTTGCCACCTCACTATAAATAATTATCAGAAGAAATCATATAAAGACCAAAATGCAAGATTTTAATGGTGTTCCATTCTTGGACCTTTGCACTTCATGTTTAACTTCTTCTCCTTACAGGCCCATAGATAGATGGGGTCCAAATGGAGAAATGATAAAATCAGCAAGAAAAGGAGAGTAGTATTGCTGGAATTGAATTCAGTTGAATTCATCCTTAAGTCTTTGTGAGTAAAGGTAGAACCTGTTTTCACAAAATCTCACCAAGATGACAATGATCTATCGACTGTATTTTATATAGCATACATCATGAACAGAAGTAGGTTAAAAAATAAAAAAAGCTGGGTGCACAAGTCCCAGGATAAAAACTGCCCAAGTGCCAAGACTAGAAAGAAAGTGTGTGTAGAATCCTCAAGACAAAGAAACATTCCTAACATTCCTACAATGGCCTACCTAAGGCCAGGTTCAAGAGAAAGGATCACCCCCCGTTGTAGAAAGAAGCAGTGGTCCACAAAAAAAGTGAAAACTGATAGGACAAAAAAAAGAGCCATAAAGATAATAAGAGTAGACTACTGAGGTTAAGGAAGAAATGATGTATTGTTACTATTATGCATGCGGCCCAAAATTTCCAGATAGAAGACATTCAAAAAGTATAAGAGAGAAATTAGAGAAAAGAAAAATACTTGCACAATAAAAATTGTCAAAAGCTTCAAAAGCAAATTTGTGTTCATTAATATAACAGGTCCATGAAAAACATTACGTAGACAAAGAAACATTGAGTCGCTAGGAAAAAGAAGCAACAGAGGAAGTGCAAAAATATAAAGAACAAAATCGAGAGGTTTTTGAAAGGTATAAAAAACAGGGATGGGAAAGAAAGAGTGATTCGATATGGAGCAATATTTATGCAAAGGAGAAAACCAAACTAATCAATACAAAAAACAGCTTCAGAGAAATTTGAAGAGAAATACAGGCAAAGGCACCCAGATACAGAAAATTTCACAATACAAAAAAATAAAACTACAAAGGGAGAATATAGAACAGAAGATAATAAAGTTTAAGTTAAACAAATAAAAGCTGAATTTATGGAATACCTGTAAAATGTAGGATTTAGTGTGGAAAATCTGACACAGGCTATGTCACAGCATGATGGAACAATGAGACCCCAAATTAAGGAGAAATAGGTAGAGCTGGAGACATCTGAAGAATAAGTATGGACATAGGAAAGAAAAAGAGATTGAATGTTGCGTCTTTCGGCTTTTCCCGGTTAGGGGTCGCCACAGTGGAACTCCGGTCCGCTAATGATTGGTAGTTGATTTTTACGTGCCGAGTTACCAGCCCTGATGCACAACCTTCAACGAAGGTATGCCCATTCACGCATGCCTCCACGCAGAAGACGCTCTAGCTGAGAATCGAACCAGACAGCGTCTTACTGTGAGGCAACAACGTATGGTGCAATATTTATGCAAAGGAGAAAGCAAAGCTAATCAATACAGAAAGAGCAGCAAGAAAGATATTTGAAAAGAAATACAGGCAAAGGTATCCGGATATGGAGAATTTCACAATACAAAAAAATAAGAAAAAAAAGGAGAGTAAGCAGAAACGAGGATTATTGATGGAGAAGTTAAAGAAATAGAAACTGGTTATAGATTACCCATGAAGTAAAAGATTTAGTGTAGAAAATCTAACTCAGGTAATGCCACGGTATAATGGAATAATGAGTCCCCAAGTTAGAGAGAACCAGTTGCAACAAGAAGCATCTGATCACTTGCCACATTAAGATGCTCTGGAGCCTTCAGTATGAAACCAGTACAAAGTTCAGTTGGAGTTGCACAGCAAGAGAAGGAGCAGGAAATAGTGGTAACTCTGATGCAGTCAATGTTGTGTAGTGATAGGCCAGAGACTTACCACATGAAACAGGGTGATACAGGATGAAGCCGAAGAGAATAGGTCACAAGAAGATGGTCTGCAACTTTCTGTAGAATGCCTGCAGGAAGCAGAGAGCAAAGAATGTCTCCTCAGTTTAGCATGCGGCCCCCGACCTCTAACTGCAACATCAATATACGCATGCCCCAAAACACTTTTTTTGTTTTGTGTTTTTCACGCCCATGACCCATAACTCTCTTGGTATGTGCATCCACCAAAGCACCATTCTAGTTTTGATTTTTTTGCACCAAAGAAGGATCTGTGTTTTCCCGCCATTATTTCATGTGTGTGTGTGTGTGTGTGTGTGTGTGTGTGTGTGTGCTTGCTTAAGCGGGACTAGTGTATGGATTTGCCGTCACTGCCTTTGAAAGGGACAGCACTTACCTGTGTTAACAGGTAAGTATGGAGTGAGTGAATGAGTGAGTACATGCATGAAAGCAGAATATTTGTGTATGTGAAAGTATAAGAGTGTGTGTGTGTGTGTATGTGTGCATGACAGAGAGAGACACATGCACAAAGAGGCTAATGATGATCAATCTACCTACTGAACACAAATAACTTAGCTCACAAATATATTGTACATTAAAAGTGCACTTTCATTAAATTGTGGCTTTCTTGACAGAGAGAGTGTTGTATTGAATATGAAATCATACCTCTCAACTGCATAGATTTTTGCTTCATCTTCCAATTTGTATCTTTTGCTTAGGAAATAAAAGTAGTCATCCAAGGTAATGCAGTTCCAGGGAGTAAGAATGAGAAAGCAGCCTAGGGTTAATGGGTCAGTACTGGATTGACTTTGTGGGACTGTAGCATATAAAGCTGAATTGTTTTTTCTGACAAACAAAAAAGTACCCAGTACTGTTTTGTCATTGGTGGGTTCTAAGCAGTGGCAGATTGGACAACAATAAGTATAGCTTTGGTGGATCATCAATACTGGCAAATCAGGTGGGCACAATGTCATTTTTTAAATGTTGTGTGTTTTATTGTGTATGTGTGTGTTTGTGTGCTGGGAGGGCTGCAACAGCAGATGATTATTAAAGACGGAGACTTACGGACTGTGGAGAATGTTTCAAAACCTGATACTTGGGCACTAGGCATGCCAAAAGTAGATTTTTTTTAAGACATAGCTTCTTGCCATTTGTAGTGCATGGATATTTATATTTAATAGACAATGCTAGCAGTATGAGTGTGGTCCTGTAGGGATCTGGAGAATGCCAAGTCTACCACTGCCAATGTCTTGTAAAATGACCTGGAAATGGATATTGGGATGTTACTGAAAAAATACAGAAAGTGGGCTTAGAAATATAGTTTAATTAAACAAAGTGCACTTGCAATTTGCAGGCCATAATTTAATTTATTTCAGGTAGTCCAGATCCTGGTAGATTGTATCCCATTAGACTTAATTAGGGAGAGCTGCCATTCCTAGGAAATAAGCAGCCCTAGTTTCAGTGAAAGCTCTGTGGTTGTTTGCAGGTAGGAAGTTGCAGGATGTGGATGCAATGTGTTTTATTTATTATTTTTAATGCATTTGTCATTTCAAAGCATGGTTTTCTTTGTTGCAAAAGAAGGCAGGATTGAATGAGCTAACATAATGCTTAACTGACAGTGATGGGATAGAAAGATTATAAGTGATGTATAATGTTTGCAGATGCAGTTGTTTCAATGGTGTCTGTGATGCCTAACTATTTTTGGGCCTGTGTCCCACTTTTATTTTTCTCTTTCTCCAGATTTCTTGCTCTAAGGTTGAAAGGCTTGGTTCCATACTAAATCAGAAGGTTGTATTTACCTTGGAAGACTTTTCAGCATAATTACGAGAAACAGAGCCTTTTTAATATCTTTGCTTATTTCCAATATAAACTGCCATATAACCTTGCAAATAACCTTCTTATTAAGCTACTTTAATTCTTTTGGAATTGACAGGTATGCTTCATTGGTTCGGACGTAAGCATAGAATGCTAATGTGGCAGCTCAGTAAACTGTCAGTCTGTGAATAACTTCTGCACAAATTAAAATGTCTGAATCTCAAATGGCTTTAGACTGGAGGGAAGTTATAGGTTTACTCCAGTATGTAGTATAATCTTAGAGAGGTTATGGGTTTCTTATTGATTTACTTTTTGCTGAGCAGTTGTTTGCTAATTTATTGATGGTCCTTTTGGTGGTGGGAATTGGATGGATGAGTCCATCTCTAGTATGATTTTTTTCAGATATTTTTACTTCCAGACAATTTAATTCAGAGTGTGTGTCATGTGATTACTGAGGTTGCCTATTTTAGAAGCAGGGGCTCCTTTTGTGTGTGTGTGTGTGTGTGTGTGTGTGTGTGTGTGTGTGTGTGTGTGTGTGTGTGTGTGTGTGTGTGTGTGTAAGAGAGAGAGATGTAATATGTATACTGAATACATTTTTGCAAATGGAATTCTTAGTTAAACAGGCCCCTCTTCTTGGGAAAGTAGACTTGAGTAAACAATATTACATTTTAGCCATCCAGCTAGGAAAGTTTAGTATGTGGATGTTCCATCCTGTTTGTTGAAGGCTATGCTACTTACTCAAGGAGTACATTTATGGTTATCCATCCAGCTGTTGTGTTGTTGAACTACATTGTCTGATAATGAAAGGAGCTTTTTATAGAAGTTGAAGTTTTTGTATCAAGAAGCTTTCCATACAGAGTGGCTTGTTTATATTGCAGTGAAGGCTGTGGTCTTTGTAGTGAGCGTTTTTAGTATAAACAGTATTTCTGAGGTGGAGGAAATCCCAATCCCTCAGAGCCACATGCTCCGGGGATCTAAATCTGGTCATCACAATGAACAAAACATGCTGGAGGGATAGGTTCCTGACCCAGAGACGCCCCATATTCTGGAACAGACTGCTCATACATGTCAAGCTGAGTGCCTCTTTGGCCCTCTTCAAAAGGAACCTTGACGACTGGATGGGAGATAGAAAATTCACTGCGAACTGCAGTTGCCTTGCTAGACAGCAGACCAGGGAAGTAAATATTCTGGTAAGAAATAACCAGAGAATTGTTATGCTAGGCTTGTATAGGCCCTAGGGCCGATAGCCTAGTACCAACCTTTGAGCCTATTTTCTTTTTGTGGGTACCTGAAAACCATATAGTTCATCATATGAGGAGTTGAAAGCACAACTGCGAGTGGTTAAAACTTTCTCAGATGATACAAGAATGCAATTTGGTCTTGATAAATGTATGAAAGCAACATTTAGAGGAGGAAAGCTACAGCACTAAGAAATTATCAATCTGGGACAGGAATATGAAATAAAGAAACTTGAGCAGGAGGGAGTTATAAATATTTGGAAACTAATGGAGAACCGACAATAAAACATGAACAAATGTGAGCAACATTCAGTAAGGAACATTAACGAAGACTAAAGTTAATACTAAAAACAGCCCTAACATCTAGGAACAAAGTCTAAGCTATAAACCAATTTGCTCTTCTTGTTCTAACTTACAGTTTTGGGGTGACTGATTAGCCCCAAAAGGTACTGGATCAACTGTACAGGAAAACAAGAAAAATGCTTCATGCTTATCAAATAGGTTCATAGAATACATTCAAAAAAATGATTAGGCTATTGGCTTAAAAGCCCTTAAAAGCCTAGCCAATATAACCCTATTTTACCTAATATATGGCCCCAGTGGAAAGGAGATAGCATGGATGTGTGCCTATCTTACACACTGCCCTATCCATAATGGACACAGGCTATACCCCAGGTGTGAATGTGCAATTCCTCTTCCATTGATCCAAACTGCATTTGAAGAGGGCCAAGAAAGGTCTCTACCTAATGTGAAATGGAAGCCTGTTCAAAAGAAGGGGCAGTCTCTGACACACATATCTGTCTCTCCAGCATGTTTTGCTTGAGACACTGACTAAGTTTAGATCCCTAGATCGGGTGATCCTCATGCTGTTTGACTTGTGGATGTGTAGCAGCTTCATCAGGGCTAGAGTTTTGAGTGCCTTGTAGGTCAGACATAGGTCACCCCTTATTAGTCGGTAGGCAACAGATTAAAGGAATAGGGCTTTTAGTCTATCCATACAGAACACGTTGTTTACAACTTATATTTTCTTTGTGAGGAACCTCTGAGGTCACTCCAGTTGCTGTAAGTGCCTAGTCAGGTACAAGCCAAATGGTGCACTGTACTTGATTCTTTGTCTAATGAGGGCTGGGTATGGCAGGACTATGATTTCCTTGAATCTGGATGTCATACCTTTACTTATAAGTTGTACCACATAGAAGGGCTTCCTTACCACTATGGACATATGGTGGTCAAAATTCAGGCTACTATCTATCTGTGTACCTAGATCTCTCACCAATAAGTCTGTTCTTAGGGTTGTGCTATTGATGATGTAAATTGCAGGGGTATTTGACTTCAAGGGTATGATAATGCATGTTTTCACATTTAGTTTTTGGCCATGGTTCTGGCACCAGTCATTTGTCTGACCTAGACCCTCCTGAAGGATATCTTCACTGCTGGGGGATTCAATGACTGACCAAAGCTTGACGGAAAACTTTGCCATCCAAAGGTCTTCCACATTAGCCTTGACTTCAGAAAAGTATATTCCAAACAGGAGTGGCCTCTTGTTTGATCTGAATTCACCCACTTTAACTACGTGTGTCCTGATCATGAACCAAATGGCTATCCATCTGGTGACATAGGGATTTATGCCCAGTTTTGCAATTTCCTGGGTCAGAAGATGGTCCCCCCTTTATGCAGAGAGATGACTACTGCTGTCCTCCACTCTGTCGGGACAAAGACAGTCAGGAGACTGTGATTAAATAGAGAGCCTAATGAGCCTGATAAGTCCTGATTATGGAGGCATCCTGGTATATCATCAGGCTTCATCGAAGACATGTTTTTAAGCTTCAGAGAGAGCAGTGGCAACCTGTTCTTTGGGAATAATTGGTGGTGGAGTGGTGGATGGTATTTCTTGGGGGAAAAACTTGGGGGGGGGGTGATAGGGAGGTGAGATAAGAGCTCAATTCATCAGCCAGCAGATTTGCTATGTCTTCTGTCTAAGTATAGGTAATGCCATCTACAATTAATTCTGCACATTGTTGGGTGATGCCCTTAAGACTGCAAACATAACTGAAAAATGCTTTCTGGTTATCCCTAGCTTTGGAGGTTATTTCTACCTTAAAGTCTACTTTCAGAGACTTGACTAGTTCCCTCATTCACTTGTTTAGACAAATGAGGGACTTTTTGCTCTGTTGTGCACACTCCCTCTTACTTCTCAAAAGGATTTTCTTTCGTTTGTTGTACATCCTACTAATACCGGTATCCACCAGGGTGGCTTGCTTTTGCAGTTTGACTTGGGTTTATTTTGATCTAGTACTGCCATTTCTATGCAGTAGTTTATATGGTCATACAGGGCTTTTGGCTATGCCTCTGCATAGGTTTCTGTGTTTTCTGGATTTGGGAGAGCTTGGAAACTAGTTATGCTGTCCCTTAACAGAGGTGGGGTTAGGTGGGGGGCTAATTTTACCTTTATTTTAAGGGAGACCATTTTGTGATCTGATCTTACCAGTGAGGAGATCACACTAGGGGGGGGGGGGGCAGCACTCAACTCTCCCATATTCATGAGTACCAGATCTAGGATATTTGTCAACTGGTGGGAGTGCAGACTAGCTGCTTCACAGCATTTGAATTTACAAAGTCAAGAAATCTTTGGGCCTGCATGTTAGTGGTCATTTATACCTCCCAATTAATGCAGCAATAGTTAAAATTACCCTTAACGGTATTGGGCTGGTTGGTCAGTGATTCTAGTAACCTCAGGTATGCTCTATGGATTTCCTGGTTTGTGGCAGGGAACCTATAGCTAGCAAGGATATGAGAATAGATTTTTCCCATCATTAGTTGGACATGGAGTAGCACAAGCATGTCATATTGTTTGACCAGCTTTGAGGTGTGCTTATCCTTTATGTAGATAGATACACCTCCATTTTTTTTTTGTTCAGTGGATGGTCAGAATCTATGAAGGACATTATAGACATGCACTGCAGGAGTGCTTTCTATGGCCTTGAACTATATTTCAGTAACTGTGCAGTTGACAGTATTCTCCAGGGTGAGGCAAGCTTCCAGGGAGTGCAGTTTCTTGTTGAAGCTCCTAGCACTGAGCAGTAACACCTTTAGCTTGTCTTGAATAGCTGTTGTTATTTTAGAAAGTTTCACTGTTTGGCAATGCCTAAAAAAGGCACTATATGGGTGGATAATGTCCTTATCAATATCCAAAAATATAGAGATGACAAGTGAAAACCATTCCTGGCAAACGAGTATGGTATGTCATCCATGTCCTCCCAATCTGACAAGTATTGACCCCTTTGGAATGACACCAGTAGCTAAGCCAATTGTTAAAGTTGACCATTTTCTGCTGGTATTGTTGCATAATCCCAGGTCCTAATGTGTACCAGAAAGGCTAGCAGTGGAGGGTGTTTGTAACCAGATGATGTGCTTACTTGGTGTAATCTGTTAGCTAACCTAAACAGTGATGCTGCCCAACACCAAACCAGATGCTCTCTCAGCAGCAATAGTCTTGGGTAATTAACACAGTAAACTTTCACAGTATAATGAAAATAAGCAATGTTTCAAGATGTTTCCTTTAGTAAAGGGCACTGGCACAGCAAGTAGCTCCGTGCAAATGTACCAAATTTATCCCATCGCTGGAAATATAGAAAACTGACTACTGAGCCCTCTGGTCAATAAAAATGACAACACTTAGAGGCCTTTTGTGTGTTTCCCAACTCAAATACACTAAGTAAACACTTACTGCCACTATATGAATAAACCCAGTCCTCCTAATGTAAAAACACAGTAAGAGTGTGTCCCGAGTTAAATGCTATCCCAAAGAAATTTAAAGTTACAGATACAGCAGTTTAATTTAAACAGCTTATAAAAGTGTGATTATTCAATAAAAATACTTCACTTTGTAGAAATGAGCCAAGAGCCACTCAATTGTGCAGAACTTATACAGAAAAACAAGGTAAGCTGATTAATAAGCCCTCCAGCCAATAAAACAAGTACACACAGGAATCTCTAATGCATTTCCCCATCCTGTACAGACCAGGCTACTGCCTACTGCCACTAGAAGGAAAATTCTCTATCCTGCTGATGTAAAAACACAGAAAAGAGCTTGCTGGAGTTTAAGATGCACTACTTTATCCAACAGCTAGCTAGACATTGACTTCAGAACAAGTAAATCAGTAGAACAGAGAATGAGAGGCAAAATGCGCTTTTTTTCAAAATACATACAAGGAAATGAATATAAATAATTCAAGATATAAACAGCAGTGAAGGAAGGGAGGAGCTTATAAAGCTCAATTTACAGTAAGGGTGGGCAGCTTAAAATCACCAACTTTAAAAAGTAGATCAAGGAATGGTAGGGTGGGTGCGAAAAATAACCAGCAATGAGTCACCAACAATGTTTGCAATTTTTGCAGATCTTGTGTCTTATCAGAAAAGACAAAGACACAGAAATTCTATGTGTATTTAAGTTTCACTCAAGAAACAAATTAACCAATGGAAAAAAAAAACATGTGAAATGTGCAGCCTAAGTAATTTAAGCACCTATCTGCCACAAAGAATAAAAATATCAAGCCAAGCAGATTTCTTAAAACAGAAAACAAAATGGAGCAGGTACAATAGAAAGTAGCTCTATCAGTTTAAGCAACTCACAGACAAAAAAATATAGATTAACTTTCCTTACCCAGCAGGGACTTACCAACAGTACTTGTAGTTTTTGTGGCCTTGAGTCTTATCGGCAAAGAGAAAGATCCAGAAATTTTTAATGTATTTAAGCATCAATCAAGAAACAAATCAAACAATGAAAAAAATGTGAAATGTGCAGCCTATGTAATTTAAGTGTCTATCTGCAACATAGAACAAAAACACCAGGCCAAGCAGATTTCTTAAAACAGAAAACAAAATGGAGCAGGTAAAACAGAAAACAGCAAGCAGCCCATTGACAGAAATGGTGTATAAAATCAGTGTATACCAAGATTATTTTTTCTTGTTCTGAAGGAGCTATGAGCCTCCTCAAAATTGATTACATTTATAGATCTACAATTGTTGGACTGCATACATATCTGCTGACTTCACCAGATCCAAATATAGTGAAAGTTTTAAAACATGAGGAGAACAAATCTAAGATGACTTCCCTGCTTAGTTTAGCAGAAGCATATTGGTGAGAAGAGGGAAATCAAATCAGAAGTAGAAAAAATCAGGCAGCAACTGAATGTGCAAAAAAAAGGAAAAATATAAGGTGAAGGATCAGATGAGAAGGCAAGAAATGTGGAAAAGGCATAAATATAGTGGTGAGTACAGAAAACTCCAGGAAGAACACACCCTACACACATTCATCAATTTACCTATACCTTCTTCAACATACTTCTCACATCTCCCTGAAGTATGATACGTTCATAGCTAATTTCCTCAACAGCATTACACATATAGCATCCCAACTTACTCTTAGTGGCAATATTCTCCCAAACCCTGGCTCCAAAACTAACCCTGCCCGTCTCTGTCTCAAACCCACCATACAGCCCTAAAGTGTATTAAACTTCACCTGACATTGTTCTAATAACTGAAACCTGGCTGAAGACATTATCAACAATGAAATCATTCTGCCAGGATATAACATATTTAGGGTAGACACTACATGTAAAAGAGGAGGTGGTATAGCCATACTATTTCAAAATAACCTTATTCTACAATCCCTAGACCAAAACACCACTGAATTCAATAATGTAGAAATACTTTTTACTAAACAGACAATCAATTCCAAAAAAAATATTTAAACAAAGCAGGAGCCTATGTACCACCTGGTAATAACCTTCCCACATAAGAACACATCCTCCACTAGACATCAAAATCTCTGCCTCAGGAAACAATCACTATGGGGGATTTCAACATTGACTGGTTTACCTGTAACTCACAAAACTCTACTAATCATATTAACTTTCATGGTTTCACCCACATTTTTCAAGCACCCACTAGAGTTGACAAAACATCAAAAAGGCAATCTATCCTTGACTGGATTCTAACCAACACACCTGTCCCCTCTCTACAATCTAGCTGTCTTCCAGATAGCCTCAGTGATCTCCTTCCAACCTACCTACTTAGGCAATGTATCAATCCACTGAAACACACCACTTACCATCAAATCCAAAATAAAAGAAATTTCAGTCCTTAAGACTTCATATCCACCCTCAAACTCTGTTAACTGGTCTCCACTTAAGTCTCTTCCCCTAGAGGCTGCCATAGAATACTTTATCTCCACCTTCCTCAACATGCTGAACAAACTAGTACCTCCCAGGACATTAAGAACAAAATCTAAATTTGCCCCTTGGCTAACCAAAGAAACTAGATCACTACTAAAAATGAGGGATAAGGCTTGGGAACTATGGCATAAAAATAGGTCTCTAACAAATCAACAGGCACACCAAGAACTTAGAAACAAAGCCAAAAGACAAATCAAACAAGACAAAATAAAAACATTATTTAACATCCAAACAAAACATCAGAATAACCATTAAAAATTTTGGTCAGCTATTAAAAAAATCCTACAACCTGGACAAGCTAGTACACCATCCACAAATACTGCAGATAGCACAGCAGTGAAGTTTCACAAATACTTCACTGAAACCATACTAACCATCATGAAAAACAACTGCTCTTCTCCTCCACCAGTTCATTTAACATCAAGTACGTTTAGCAATAGCTTTTCCTTCCAACCAGTCCCAACAGTTACTATGTACATTTTCTTAAAACACTTAAGGCAACAACCCCAGCAGATGATAATCTTATGAGTATCTTAAACTTTCTGTTGAGGTCATCTCCTACACTGTATCCATTCCAACCACTCCATCTCTGAACAACAGGTCCCAGCAATCTGGAAAATCTCACACATTATCCCATTACACAAATGGGTAACTCAACAGAACTGTCCAACTATAGACCTATTGCTATCTTATCTTCATTATCCAAAATACTAGAAAAATGCATACACTCACAAATTCTGGACTATCTCTTAACTAACACTCTTCTATCCAAAACTCAGTATGGATTTCGTCCCTTCCATAGCACTACTACTGCCTTGATGAGCTTTACTAAAACCATTAATCAACACAGAAATGAAGGCAGATTTGCTTCTTCTATCTTTCTCAATCTTTCTAAAGATTTTGACACCGTCTCTCATAATAAACTCATAAATGTGCTCTCTGACCTAAATCTCAGTTATTCAGCACTTGCATGGTTCTACAATTATGTAGCTGGACGTCAGCTAGTTGTAAAATGACAACAAGACCTCTTATCTTTATTGCCAATCACATTGGGAGTTCCACATGGATCTAACCTAGGTCCCCTTCTTTTCAACATATTTATTAATAATCTTCACACTGCGACCCTTCATGCCTCTGTTGTCCAGTACACGGATTATTCCACTTTTATATATGCTACTCCATCACTACAAAAACTTCAACAAATAACACAACAGTCCTTCACTGCACTGGAATCAGGGCTACCTGATTTGTAGCTTATTCTGAACCCTAACAAAACTAAACTCATGTTTTTCCAACTCACAAGAACTACGGACCCCACCCCTGCCTTCTATATCTCATCTACTGATCATACCACTATTTCCCAAACAAAATGTTTGGGGGTTGTTATTAATAATAAGATGAAATTTGACATACATACAGCCCAGACAATAAAGAAAGTACATAAAAAAACTTGGCACCCTATAGAGAAACAAACAATTTCTACCCAATAAACAAAAACTACCATTGCTAACTCATCTCTCCACTCCATTATGCTTCATCCATTCTCACCAATCTAAAGAAATCAGAGGTAGAAAAGCTAGAGGCTTGCTACAATAAAACTGCAAGTGTTCGCCACTAACTCTACCTTTAGATCTCATCACTACTTAGCGCTATAACATAACCTGGTTAGAACTACCTCATCTCTTATCTTAGACCCAGCTTTATATGGCCCATACACTACTAAACCAACCCCCGCAAAAAAATTGCCCTCCAAAACCTTCTACATCCTTAGTCTAGTAATCATGTTTTACACTCTAGTAACAAATCATTACTTAATACAACCAAAGCTAACAATGCTGGAGGTGACTCCCTTTATTCAAATTACATAGCCAAAATATAGAATACACGTCCTCAAAGTATAAGATCTACTACTAACTCTACATACTTTAAAAAAATACTCAAATCCCACTTATCCAATACATGGCTATGCTCATGCACCAGCTCTGGTTAGGATACCCTAATTTCTTTTATCTACCACAACATCTTTATCTTGTGATCCAGTGGTCCTTAACTTTTGTACATCTCTTCCTGGTCATGCTACTATTCCAGCAAATAGTATGTGTCACTGTGATGTCTTTGTTAAACATTTGTAGATAAGAAATTATGGAATGTAGACATGCTATTTCTCTCTGTTAACTGTTGTTTTTTATTTATAACTACGTACAATATGCTTAGAATTAATTCTACAAACAATATGTTTTGAATTTATTCTAACTATGTAAAATATGTTTTGTTTCATTCTGATTTTTACTTATGTATATACTCGCTATTGTAATAATGTGGAGCTTTTCTCCCTGGGCCTCTGCTAAAAAAGGACTGTTTGTCCAGTTGGACTTTCCCAGTAAACAAATATAAAATAAATAAATAAACAACCTCATGTCGATCAGAATCTAATGCATGATTAGTTAACGAGACATGAATTCAAAGCAGAAGGTGAAAGGTTAATACTGGTGGCCCAGAATAGTGAACTACGTACACGTTAGTTTACAAAGTCCACTGAACATGGGGAAACAGACACATGCAGGTTCTGTAAAACAGAACTGTCAACAGTCACACATCTTGTTGTTGGGAGTGATATCCTAATGACAGTGGGCTTATATACTGAAAAGCATAATAATTCAGCAAGACTGTTGCATTGAAAGTTGTTCAAACATTACAATAGTGAAGTAGCTAAGAAGCACTGGAAACATGAGCCACAAAGCAGTATAGAGAATGATGAAGTTTTTATCAAACAGCATCATCCATTACCAACAGTTCAAAAAACATATGCAAGAAAACCATACAGTAGTCCATGACAATTGAAATAGCTACACTCAGTAATTAAACTGTCTTACGTACCAATACCAGGATTTGCAGTCAGAAATTAGGACAATTTGGAAGAAGGATACCCAGACAGTTTCAACAGGAGTAGGAGCAATAGGTATCATAAAAAAGAAGTTAGTCAAAAATAATAGTATCTGGAACCAATTTTATCAAGTCTTTTAAAAGTGTTTTTATCAGTTCTTCTATCAGTATTTTAACAGTTTTTTAACATTATTAAAATTTTAGTTTGTCTTACTCGTTCATGGTTCCAGATACTATTATTTTTTGACTACTCAGCTGCTTTTGGTACCGGACTTATCACCACACTGATACTGAACTCATCTGACTTCTACAAACAAGAATTTACAGTTGTATTTAGATATGTTACCGATATGTATAACTCCGTATGAACTGCAGAAAGAGTCGGTTCTGGGAACTTAGCCAAAAGTGCTCTTTGCAGCACCAACAAACATCAAAGATTGAAACAATAATGATATGATAAAATTTAGCAGGACTTAGAGAAATTTAAAAAACTGGAATAACTTTCCATAAATTCAGAAATTACTAAGCCAGAAAGAAAAAATATGGATCATTACCTGGCGGGGGGTAAGGTTTAAATATTTGCAAAAAGTGACTAAGTCTTACATACAGCTATAGTGGCTAACACTGTACACTTTACTATTTGCTATGTATATTTTATTATACTTACTGTTGTTTATATGCAAATAGAAAAGGCTAAATATGTTATGAGACCTTCTATGCATGTAAAGTAAATTCAGTCTTTATTTTTTTTTTACATTTTTATCAAAATGATGATTTACTTGTTAAATATGCTATTGTCACTTTCAAATGCATTATTGACTGATTATGTTGATGTGGTTATACCCTTTTTATTGCAGGATGTTACTGGTTCATGTAACAATGTTTTTTGTGGAATTGTGATTATTTGAAGTGTTGGAATACAATGGCAATACTTTTACTTCACTGCTGACTGTTTAACATTGCTGGTTATTTTTGACTTTCAAGCAGTTTTTGACCATATACATCGACAGGAAGTAGGTTATGAGTTTATTTTTTAATTGTGCGTATAGATGCACAATAAATCTTTGTTACTGTGACAGATGAATCCTTATATTCTATAATAACTAAATATATAATTGTAGGCTATGTTGCTAGGGTTCACTATTGGCATTCTGAATCCGCTTCAGTCGACTGTTTAGAATGTCGACCTGAAATGCTGAATCTGGAATGCTGAAAAGTAATCCGAGGCGAAAATGAATACATCGACAACCGTGGTTCGATGTATTTGACATAGCAGGAGGTGACGTCAGTAACCCATGCTATACACACTAAAGTACAGTTGTGTACACTTACCATAAATGTAGATGTTCGAGTGTATATACTGTTGCAGTCATCACATTTGGATTATCCCTGCCAGGGTAGCCCTCGGCCGGTAGCCCTCGGCCGGCCCGAATACCAGAGACTTAGTATTTCTGCGTTGGTTGCTGTCGCTTGAGGACTGATGTCAGGTCGTCAGTGATATAAAGTAAGGCAGCCGACACCATTACATTGCCCTAACCTCTCAGGAGCCCCCAAAATGGGAGGCCAGGTTCTGGTGGAAGAACCCCACCAGTGGAAAATAAATACCAATATGTCCCTTGTAAGGAAAGGAGAACAAAAAGGAAGAATGATAACAAAAGGAGAAGGAGAAAAAAGGGGGATGGAGGGAGGGAAACCAGGGCTGCAACAGTGAATACACTCGAACATCTACATTTATGGTAAGTGTACACAACTGTACTATGTTTTTCGTGTTTCACTGTTGCAGTCATCACATTTTGGTAGATTTCCAAATCTGAGGAAATGGTTGGAGACAGTTAAGGAAGCTAGGGGCTTGCTAGAATGCTCCATCCTGCCCTGGATTTGGAGAAGAGAGGCATGTGGTAATGTTTGGTAAAAGTGTGAACAGATGTCTAGGTGGCAGCCTCCAGGATGTCCCTGGTGGGGACTCCTCTGAGGAAAGCTGCAGAGGTGGAGGCTGCTCTGGTGGAGTGTGTCCTGACCCACTTGGGGGGAGGCTTACCATGCTGTTTGTAGAAGAAATGGCTGCAGTATGCTATCCATTTGGAAATGGTTTGCTTGGAGATGGCTTTGCCTTCTGCCCCTGTAGCAAAGCTAACCAGCAATTGATCAGACTTTCTGAAGGGTTTAGTCCTGTCCAGATAGTATCTGAGCTGTCACTGCACATCTAGAGAGTGAAGAATCCTTTCCCCCTTGTTCTGGGTATTAGAAAAGAAGGTGGGCAAATGAATGGATTGGTTGAGAGCCACACTGGACACCACCTTGGACATGAAGGATGGGTTAGTTCTGAGGGATACCCGATCTGCATCGAAGATGCTGAAGGGTTCCACAGCCATGAGTGCTTGCAGCTCAGAAACTCTTCAGACTGAAGTGATGGCCAGAAGGAAGGCTGTCTTCCAGGAGAGAAATTTTAGCTCTGCAGAATAAGCTAGTTCGAAAGGAGGCAGAGTGAGCTTTTCCAAGACAAAGTTAAGGTTCCAAGCTGGTGTTGGTGCCCTTCTGGGGAGCCTCAAGTTGCTAACCCCCTCTGATGAACTGTTTAATCAAAGCGTGTGAGAAAAGGGGCTGCTCAGTGAGAAAATGAGCAGAAATAACAGAGGCATGAATTTTTAAAGAGGAGAAAGAAAGACCACTGTGTAGTAGGTCAGTTAATTAATCCAGGATGAGAGGGATGGAGGGCTGTGCCGTATTGGCCCCCTTAGCCTGGAGCCAGGTGCAGAACCTTTTCCATTTATCTGCATAAGTCTTTCTGGTGCTAGGGCATCTGGCCTCATGGATAACATCCAGAACCTGTTTACTGAGGATGGCAGATTGGTTTTGGTTTAGGGAATAAGCCAAGCTGTCAAAATGAGTGTCTGCAATTGGGGATGCATGAATTCCCCTTCCGTCTGGGTTAGGAGGTTTGGAATCTGAGGAAGATGCCATGGAGGCAGCAGGGACAGACTGCACAGCAAGGGGTACCAGTGCTGTTGGGGCCAGTCTGGAGCTATAAGAATGGTCCTTGGTTTTGCTTCCCTTATTTTGAGAAGTACCCTGGGGATGAGAGGTAGGGGAGGAAAGGCATAGACCGAGAGGTTGACCCAGTGGAAGGACAGGGCATCCACTTTCCAAGCCATGCAGTGATGCTCCCTGGTGCAGAATTTGCTGAGCTGATGGTTGGTGTGGGAGGCAAAGAGGTCAACCTTCGGGGTTCCCCATTTCTGAGTTATTAGGAAGAAGGTACTTCTGTTGAGCTGTCACTCATGTGGATCCAACAGATTTCTGCTTAACTGTTCTGCCAGGGAGTTGAGAGACCCTGGTAGGTATTGTGCTAAGAGGTGTATTTGCATGGAAGAGGCTGTAAGCCAAAGGGTCGTGGCCAGCCTGCATAAAGGGTAGGAGTGAGTCCCTCCCTGCTTGTTGATATACCACATCACAGTGGTGTTGTCTGTTTTGATCAGGAGAACCCCTGGAGAGAGAAGAGGTTTGAAAGCTATCAAGGCATGCTGCACAGCCATCATCTCTTTTTGATTGACGTGCAAGGGGATTTTTTGTGGGCTCCATTGGCCCTGTATGCACCTACCGTCCAGGTGTGCACCCCAAGCGTAGTGTGATGCACCTGTGGTGAGGGTCTGGGTGGCGGGGTGTGGGGAGAAGAGCAGTCCCTTGCTGTGGGAGCATGCTGTTGCCCACCAAAGAAATTATTTTCTGAGCAAGGATTTATAGGTAGAAGAGTTTCCAGGTCTTGAGAGTGTTGACACCAAATTCTCTTTAGGTACCATTAAAGTTTCCTCGTATGCAGTCTGGCATATGGAATGAGGAGAATGCAAAAGGCCATGAACCCCAGAGTTTGCAGGATTTTCCTTGCAGAAAGCTAGGGCCTGGTGGCCAGTTGAAAGAAGTAGGTTGACAGGAAAAATTTTTCTCTGGTGTAAGGTATGCCATCTGGGATGCTGTGTCCAGACTTGCTCCCAGGAAGATTATCCTTTAGGTGGGCACCTGTTTTGATTTCTTTTCGTTGACTGTGTACCCTAGGGAGGTTAGTAAACTCTTTACAAAGGCCAGGTGTTTGAGCAGCTTTTCCTGGCTGTCTGCCTGAATAAGGCAGTCGTCCAAGTAGGGGTAAATTTGAATATTTCTTTATCTGCAAAAGGCAATGGCCGGAGCCAGGCATTTTGTGAAAACTCTGGGAGCAGTAGATAAGCCAAAGGGAAGTGCAGAGAACTGAAAGTGTTGAGATCCTGCCCTGAAGCAGAGATAATTTCTGCATGATTTTCTGGTAGGAATGTGGAGGTATTCCTCTTTTAGATCCAGGGTGGCTATCCAAGCTTCCTTGGAGAGCATGGGTAGCAGCTGCTGGAGGGTGAGCATTTTGAATTTTGGGATCACCAGGAAGGTGTTTAGAATGGATAGATCGAGGATGGGGCGCCAGGTGCCCTTTTTCTGGGCACCAGAAAAAGTCTGGAGTAGAAGCCTTGGCCTATCTATTCTGTAGGAACATGCTCTACTGCCCTCAAAGAGAGCAGGGAATGGATTTGCTTTTGAGCCTCTGCCCACTAATTTGGTGGTAGATCTGGGAACCCTTTTGGGGTTGGAAGGGTGTGGAAGGAGAATTTGTATCCCTGAGACACAATGCTCAGAACCCACTGGTCCCTGGTAATGGTGGCCCAGGTGCTTGAGTGAAAGGAGAGTTTTCCTCCTAGGGGTAAGTGAAGGTGGGCAGAGGGGAGGTCGGGAGGAGGTGAGTCATTGTGAGTTCCTACCATAAGGGGGTGGCTTAGAACTCCCTGGTATTGAAATGGAGGTAGTCCACTGCTTAGATCTCTGCATTCCCTGGGGCTGCTGTCTGGGGGATCTGTTTCCACGGGTCCTAGGCTGGGCCTGTTTACTCGGAGCACGAAAGGACCAGTTCTTGGAGGGAAAATGCCTGCTGAACCTACGGGGCTGGACCTGTAAGAAATCGTTAACTGTTTGCAGAGATTTTGCTTTTTCTTCCATCTTTTTTAAGACCTCTTCTGCCTTAGTGCCAAATAAGTTATCTTTGTGCAAGGGTGCATCCAACAATTTATATTTGACATGGTCTGGCAGGGGTTGTTCCTTAAGCCATGCATGTCTTCTAATGACAGATCCAGTGACTGCTGTCCGGCAAGAAGCTTCTAGGGCATCAAAACCACAGTGCAAGGTGTATTTAGTTATTTGACTTTCAGAATGCATTAAGTCTTGTAAATCTTTAGATTCAGCCCAAGCAGGAAAGGAGGACATTTTTTGTTTAAGGAGTTCCAAGGTATGGTGTTGATATTTAAGTATATGGAACTGACAATTTAGTGCCCTGATAGCAAGAGTAGCTGAGGTGTATACTTTTTTACCCCATCTGTCCAATGCTCTGGAATCCCTGTCTGAGGGGGTAGGATTCTTAGCAGAGGTTGCTTTAATCCCTTTAGGCCCTTGAAAAATGACCTCAGGGTCAGCTGATGGATTTTTAAAAAAGATATTTGTGTAAGTCAGGGACTCTGCAGTACCTGTCTGGTTTTCTGGGAGCAGGAGTTAGAGTGTCAGGAGTCAAGCTGGATTCAAGGAAAACATCATCCACCACATCCAGGACTGGGGGGATGGCAAAGGATCTGTGTTGCGGAAGATCTAGGAATTCCCTGAGTCTCTTTTTAGACAGAGGGTAGTCCTGATTCTCCCACTGGAAATTCTCCCTTAAAGTATGTAGGGTTTCTCCAAAGGAAAAATCCTATGGGGGAGAGGCTGAAGGAATGGATTCCTCTGCATCAGAATCCTCATAAGTGGAGAGGGGCTGCATGTCTTCATAGTCAAATGCATCAGATTCATCTGACTCTTGTTCAGACAAAACTACTGGGGACAGATCTCTTTTCCTTTTTGAAGGGGTAGCTTGGCTTCCCTGATCAGCATGATAAGGTCTTTTGCCATATTAAGCATTTGAGAGTGAGGCAAGGTAGCAGGCGCCTGAGAGTGGATAGTTGGTTTCTTGGGCGTGGTTCGAACCCTGGGCCTAAGGAACTTGGTAGTTTTCGAAAGAATGGTAGTAGCGAAAGAAGACATCGGTTTGTGTTGAGATTCAGAGGTGTGAAGGACTTCCTCGGAAGCCGGTGCCTGCTCAGCGGCTACGAACCCATCCAAGGTAGATGACGACCATAGGATCCTTAGATGAAGAAGCATTTTGTGGCATATCGGACTCCAAAAGGGTCTCAGTAGCGGCCTGCGAATCAACTGAAGTGGGCATCAGGGGCTGCGAAAGTGCCTCACTGAGTACTGGAGGACCGACAACTAGCTTAACGCAAGCATCGTTGGAAGGTTTGGACCTGTGCAGTCTGTCTCTGTCTTTATCTTTACGTTTTTTCAGAAGATCTGCTGAGGGATGGACTGTAAACGAAAATATCTGGATACAATAAGGGCCTGAAGATGGATAGTTCCGACGTTAAACAATGCACAGAAGCGACAATGGGGGACGTCGTAGTCTGGGCCAAGGCAAGTGATGCACTAAGAGTGGAAGTCTCGGTGTGGTATTTGCTTTCCACAGGCGAGACAATTGCTAACTTTTTCTGACATCAGTTAGTGCAAGAAAAAAGGATCCCCAACAGGGTACTTAGCTTTAGAAGACCTCAACTTCAATTCGGAAATGAAAACTTAGGTAGCGGCCAACCGGCACTCATGCGAACTGCTTCTGCTTCGGGCTCCATGGCAAGAAAGACTGATGTAATAGCATTGGCTGCCTTACTTTATACCACTGACGACCTGACGTAAGTCCTCAAGTGACAGCAACCGACGCAGAAATACTAAGTCTCTGGTATTTGGGCCGGCTGAGGGCTACCCTGGTAGGGATAACCCAAATGTGATGACTGCAACAGTGAAACACGAAGAACATCGTACTGTTACACTCTACAGTCAACAGTACGTTAATGCTACTATTTTGCACGGGGGCTATGCCCCCCTGCGCCCCCCACATCCCCTGCACATTAAATATACCAACTCAGAGATTGCACTACACTGAGGAACTGGGCAAATTCCCTATTCTCCACTGAAACGTGATCTCCCACCACGTTGAATCAGGAGTGTAACATGTCACTCGATCATTCAAAATCGATGTTTTGGTTCGATTTACTGCCTTTTTGAAAACAGTCATTCAACTATGTGTCACTCGATACCCCGCACTTCGTAAATGTCATAGTAAACCGTTGCTAGCACACTATTTTAATTGTGGGAATTTGTTGTTTGCAGTATTAGGCTGATTACTAAAACACTGGACATGATTTTTTAAACTAACACCTTCTTAGGATCTGAGGGAAATTGTCAGAAAAATGGAGTGGAAATTGGTACCAGAGTTATGCCACTTTATATCACATTAGAAATCAGATGACTGACAAAAGAGCTTATCTGTGGATTGTTTATTAAATAACCAATGTGTGACTGAAACTTGTGGTGTCTTTCATTCATTTTTTTATTCACATTAGAAGTTATATATTTTCAGTTAAGACACTAGAACAACACAACAATTTATAAACTTTTTACTGATGATGTTTCTATTCCATGGAAAAAATTATATTCGCTCCTGGAATGCTTTCATGCTCTACTAAGTTCAAGTGTCTGATTTTATGAAATTTAGTTTTTACTTTCAAGAACAGGAAATTAATTATATGGAACTCTTCCTGTATAAAAAGGATAGGTGTATACGTACTACGATATTTTAAAACAGGAGTTTTATGAGTGTTGTTGTCATGCACCCTGCTTGGCTTAAATACAACATTGTTGGGGTCAAGCAATCAGGCTAAGAAAGTTAACTGCAGACGACTATCAGTATGCTATAGAAAATAAAGATTTTTTTTACAAAAAGTTTGTAGAGAAAGAATATCCAGCAAAGATGGAAAGTGAAACTATTGCAGTGTTACATGGTAGAAATATACTATATGCCTCTAGTATACTGACATTCGATGTTTGAACACTTGTATTTATGAATGGGTCATATATTTAGTTGTTTAGCGTTCTATGTAGGACAAACATCAAGGCAATTTAAAGTACAATTTTGGAACATTTAAGTGATGTTAGGAATCACAGGATACCAAATGCAATATATAAACATACACTTAAGCATTCCACTGCATTTTTAGGTTTACTGCCATAGATTGCGTTTGCTTTAGAGGACAAATAAGTTGGATTGGCATGAAGTGTTGAACAAAAGAGAACACAGTTGGACTATCAAGTTGGGGGCATTGTTTCCTCCTGGTTTAAATGATGTATTGTGATTGGGTTTTCTCATATGGGGAAGGGGCTGACATTATACATGTGTTGGTGATTCAGTCTTTTATGGATGTTTTCTAAGATTTGTATTGGCACTCATGAGTGCATTGCCAAAACCAGTTTGCCTCTTTTATTAGAGTAACTATATGCTTTTTGATGATATTGAAGTGGAGTGCTAGCCATTCCTTTGGTTTTGAGAAATATACTATATACCAGTCCTTGCCAAAACTACTTTCATAAAAGAGAGATGTTAATGGCCAATTCCATTTTTAATATGAACAAAATAACTACTAGGGTGTTATTCTGTGGATAACTTTGCTATTAGCAGAACTGCTTCTGAGAATTTTGAAATTGCCACAGGGTTTTTCAAAGCTATTCAAGGTAAACCAGGTAATGCATCTAGTTTGGTTTATAAAAGTGCTAATAATTTGAAGGATACATTAAAAGCATTACTTCTTCAACAATAAATCCTCTTAGAACTAAGAAAAATGACATATCTTGTAGATGTTGTCAGTGATTTACAATTAATTTATTTTTACATTAGCTACCACTGGTGCATCCATAATGGCAGCAAAATCTGTTGCAAAAAGGGTACTAATTACAAGATTTCTGTTGTCTTTAAAAATGCACTATATGCCACTTGCTGGGAATCCTGCCCTGTATTTTAAATGGAGAACACCCCTCAAACTACAGTAGTGACTACACAAGCATGTTCATGGAATTCCACTAATGCCCATAGTAGATATTCTGCAATTTTTACAAATTAAAAAAAAAATCAAGTTTTCAGTTATAGACTGTGTGACAGCATGTGTTCGGGGTGCATCAAATATATTTTAGATTGAAAGTAATATCAGAGGCAGATGAAATTGAATGTGTGCAAATTACCTGTCATAAATTAAATGCAAATTTTAAGGCACTGTTGAAAAGGTGTAATCACCATCATTAGTTTGATAGTTTACACCAATTTGCATATTTATGCTGGTCATATACATTTTAAATATTTTGTTCATATAGCTTTAAAAGTAGTTGTCCAAGATGAATCATGCATTCTTAACTTTGTATAAAGTGATTAAATGGCAGTGTTAACTCACAACTTGAAGAAGTACTTGACGAAAGCTCTTACTCTGAGGTACTTTAATAAAGGTGTTAGAATATTCTTAAATGGCACTGTGGCCAGTTCTTTTGTTTTGGCTTTACATGTTTTTATCTTTGGCCAGTTGCAGTATTACAGAGGACTATTTTTCACCCCTTTACACAAAACAAATACTGAAATAGCTGCAGTTTGACTTGCTGAATAATAAACAGCTTAATCTGAGATGTTGACAGATATCACCCAAAGGGAGCCCCTGAAATATTTACTGCTAATAGCAAAGTGCTACTAAACTAAAAAGGTGCATTTCTGGATAAAATTCATAAAAGCTTACTGTGAAGGTAGGTGAAGGCTGCCAGCCTAGTCAGATAAAATTTTGTAGATAATTCTGTCATTTGTAAATATTAATGTAAGCTACATGCTTGTTCTCTTTGCTAAATGTTAAACTTCAAAAATGTAACCACACTGCACTCTCCTGGAGGAAAGCAGATAAGTCAAGCATGGTATAATTGTTTGATCTAAAACCCGGAACCGAGATGTCTGGATGAAGGAATTCTGGCTATAGTTTTGAGACCAGAGTTAACTGCTAGAATTTGCATGTATAATTTATTTTATTGCTCTGGCTTCCTGCCCAGTTGCAAGATCAAAAGGGCTATTAACCTCTGAGTTTCTGTTAGCCTACGAACCAGAAAGAAATGGTGTAATCTGAAATGAATCAGTGGTACTGTGTTATCAATTTAAGAAAAGAAAGAATGAGAGAATTTTAGCATTTGTCTTCAGAACAACCAACTCACCAGCACTGTCTTGCTCTATATGTAAGTTTATTTTAGAACTGTGTTTTCTTGTAGATATAGCTAGGAAATAGGAAGATTAGATTTGTTTTTTTCTGTATTGATGTCAGAATGTTTCTACTGTATTATTTTAAGCATTTCTCTGTGACCTCTGAATTCTTGACTAGCACTGTGTAGTAAGAAGTATCGTCTGGTGTTTTTATTATTTATTATTAAACCTTTCAACTGTGGCTGTTTTGTGTAGAGATAACTTAAGCTCTAGAGTGCATTGCATATATATAGTGATACTGTACAAAGCCACTCCAAATAAGCCTTGACTGTTCAGTTGCACTTACCATTTAGATAATAATATTGCACAGTATAATTGGGCACCCTTTCATAAGGGCCTTTTGGTAGCTGACAAATATTAGTGGGTGGTGGCAGTGATTTCTACCATATAGCCTGGGTAAATGGGGCACAGCTGGAGAACCTGTGCCAAACTTCCCCAGGAGTGTCTGTGTGGCTGTATATAACTGTTATCTTAAAATGTGTGTGCGTGTGTGTGTGTGTGTGTGTGTGTGTGTGTGTGTGTGTGTGTGTGTGTGTGTGTGTGTGTGTGTGTGTATCAGCTACTTGGGCAGGGACACGAAGCAGTGGTTGGACAGAGAGGGTGCTGGAGGTTTTAGCCTTCCCACTAGGCTGAGATCTGGACCCTATAGCTGTGCCAGTGGAAAGTCTTATTGGGGATCTGGAGAGAAAGGGAGAAACCATCCTCAGACTGACTGTGATCTCTGTGTGCTCTTAAGGAAAATTGTACTTTACTGTGTGCGTATTTGTTATCCTTTCCCTATATGGACGCACCTCACTGGTGTTAGTGGTGAGGACTGAGGCTCCTTGATTGCTTGGCAAGTACACGGGCATCACACCTACCATAAGTGAAGAGTTCTTAAATAGCACAGTAAATAGTAATACTTTACAAAAAACATGCCATTTGTATGACAAAGCAGTAGATTCTAGACAGACATAGAGAAGTGAACCACTTCCTTATGATATTAAATTTGTCATAGTGTAGTATTGTGTCAAGGTACAGTACCTCCATCAACATGATGTCCTTCGAGCTTTGCAACTGCACCTTTGGGTGCTGGACCTTAACAGCCACTGTCCTCCCATCATGTAAAACTGCCTTATGAACTTGGGCAAGTGAAGCTGCTCCTACTGGACATTCCTCAAAACTCTGGAACAGTTCAGAAACCTGCAAAAGGAGAGGAAGAAAGAAACTCTTTACTGTGGACAGCCAAGGAACTGCATTGTTTCAGAATCTTATTTAACACTGACTTGCTCCCTTTGAGGATGTGTTGAGTGTGCTATTAATCACATTCACATTAAGGTTTTGCATGTGACTACATGTATTACAAACTTAATTTTCAAATAACAGACCCTAAGTATTTTGGAGTAAAACTAGTACTTTAAACTCAAAATCATTCACAAATCCATTTAACCTGTTCTTCCATAATTAAATCACACGCCGTAAGCAACCAGGTAAAATAAAAAGCAAAATTATATGTATAATTTTCATGCCCATAATTAGTCATTATCTATTCATAGAGTAAGCACCATATGGAAATAAGGTATCAATGTCTCTTAGATACATGTACATTTATCATTCTATTCCTGCACTCCATTTCAGGCAGGAAAAAGAAACAGTTCAGTGCAATGAGAACTTTATTAAAACAGTTAAATACACTGGGTTTCAATCTCTGGATCACCCCTATGAAATGTAAGAAGCGGACACTGGACCCCCATGGAATACCTTCAGGAAATACACATTGTGGCCATCCCAAGTTCAGCTGTTCCAAAGTCAGTATCAACATCCCAAATTAAGATGCAATTGAACAGTACTGCAGTCTGACTATACTCATAACAAGAGATATGATGATCAGCAGAAAAAGCATAATATGAAAATATATTAGTTGCAGACAGATGTCTGTCCCCTGGGTCTTATCTATTTCATCAGAGAAGCATCTCTAGTGGTGTGTGGATGTAATAACATGCCATAGGCAATTGGGTTGGCTATAAAATACAAACCTGGTATGACAGAGAATGAGTTTTGTGGTTTTTGGTATTCAAGAAGAAGTAAGCAGCTAGTTTACCAATAAATGTTTGTGAGAAAGGTTAAAAGATCCATGAATGCCTAAATCAAACCATGTAGAAGCACAGTAAAGAAAACATAATGGATAAATACTTCCCACAACATACACTGACAACCAACTCAATATAAGACAAAATATAAAACATACTATGGATTAATTTTTTTTTTTAGTATAATAACACTACACCAAACCCTATGGGCATGAAGCTGATATGGAGCTCGTTATAAACAGAAGTCACATAGAGCTTTAGACATAAATGAACAGTAGTATATAAAAATATAATAATGGGTGACTATAGGCAGAAAGTTTGTTAACATCAAATATAACAATAGTGGAAGAAAGGAAACAACTAACTAAAAAAGGATCTTACAGTAACAAACACAATAAAATAAATGAAATATTCTGCCTTACCGAGAAGACCTGTAGCAGACGTACCCAACAAAGTATTGCTAAGGAGTTGAGAGAGATGACAAAAGTACAGTATGGTGTTATGGAAAACGCAATATGTAAGCAATAATGGCCTGCTAAGTGTGCAGTATTGCAGAATGTAGGTAAATAATTGCTCTACCTGGTGGTTATTTTAACTGTCAGATTTGTATTGTATTACTACTTAACTTTTATTTTACATTAGTAGGTAACTATTTAGATGTTTTAATGATATGTCCACACTTACTATCCTATTTACTTGTTAGGCTTGTTAGGCATATTTGCTGCATCTCTCAGAACCTTTACATCCTTGTGTTTGGTTAATACTAATGTATTCTAATGGTTATGCAGGATGCAGTAGAGGAAAAAAAAAGTTATGTACTTACCATAACATTCTTCTAACTGTTTTCAAGGACTAGGGGAATGAAATTAGGCAATGTACTGTTACATCCTTGTGTAGATATATACTACAGGTGATAGTTGCAGTGGTGTGCCTTTCTGTTCATTCTTTCTGGGTAGTCCATTTAAATGCTTATTTATACCAGACTCATAGACCTGATTGTCCTAGATCTCTTGTTTTTATACAACTGCAATATCGCCATCAATATTAAAAACAACCAATCAAAATGTTACTAAAAGATAAATAAAACATGGTGAAGGGACAGGTTTATAACCAAGCCTCTTCCAAATCTGTGGAATAAGCTTCCCCTGCATGTTAAGTCCTACACCTCATTAGCTTCCTTTAAACATAAACTAGATGACTGGGTAGGTGTCTACAAATTTACTCTGGGACTGACTGGCATAGCTCTCTAGCCAGAAGGGAGGTGTAGCCTGAGGGCTGGTACTGGCAAGGTGTGAATCAGACGTGGGTATGAAACTGCGCTCTTCAATTTGATATTTGTTTATTGTTTAGCCTTAAAGTCCAACTGGGCAATGCAGAAGCCCTGAAAGAAAAGCTCCACATTAAATTAAATTTACAGACAGATAAAACAGCAGATAGATCATTATCATATATACATAAGAAAACAATATTTATTAAAGTCATATGCAAGGTGTGTACAAAAGGCATGAATATAATCTATTGAATACTACAAGTTATACATGTTTTGTGTGTATGACTGTTTGGTTAATACTAACGTATTACAATGCATTATGCAGGATGCAGTAGAGAAAAAAAAGTTATGTACTTACCATAACATTCCATCTGTGTTGTCTACTTTCATTCTTCCTCAATGTATGGGTTCAGATTTGACTCAGCTGTTATTCCACCTCGTAGAGACCAAAAATTCTCGTGCTTCTTTCTTACCCACAATACACCATGCCTCACTTCCCTCAGATCCTATTACAGCTTGACAGAAAGAGAAAAAAAAGACAATAAAGGAAATGCCATAATTGGAGATCAGCACAAAGGACATAAGGTGTCCTTGGTGTCACTAAAGGTCTCATTCTTCAAGAAGTCGATTGTGAGAAATGGAGGGGGATGGAGGGTGGGCAGTTGAGGAAGAATAAAAGTGGACAACACAGATAGAACTTTATGGTAAGTACATAACTTTTCCTGATGATGTCAGTTTTCATTCATTTCTTAATGTATGGAATAGAGTCCTCAGCTACCTGCATTCCTGGGTGGAATCTAAGGAAGGATATTCCAGAGTACGACTGAGCCAAATTCCACTCTTCCCCTTGAAATCAGACCTAATTTGTAATGAGTGATAAAGGTATGAGGATTTGACCAAATATCATCCACGGATGCTCTAGAATGGAATACGGTGGAAGTAGCCATAGATCTAGTGGAAAGAGTCTTTAATGGTTTTGGTAGGGGGAGATTCAATTTAGTGTAGACAAGCGATACAACCTGTCAACCATCTGGCTAAAGTTGCCTTTGTGACTGATGAGACCATCTTGTGATGTGCAAAGGAAACAAAGAGCTGTTCTGACTTTCTAATATGTTTTGTTCAGTGCAGATAAAAACGTAATTGTCTATGAACATCCATTAAGTGCGGCATATACTCTCCTTTATTTGTAAAATTTGAAAAGAATACCAGCAGGTTAATGGTTTGGTTAATGTTGGATTCTGACACCACCCTAGACAGAAAGAAAGCATTGGCACATAAAGTAACCTTATCCTTGTGGAAAATCAAATATGGAGACTTAGAAGATAATGTTTGAAGTTCTGAAATTCTTCTAGCCGATGTAATTGCCACTAAAAAGGTAGTTTTCCAGGTCAAGAATTTTAAATCACATTTTTTTGCAGGTTCAAAGGGAGACTGTGTCAAGGCTTGCAGTACCAAATCTAAACCCCATCTTTGTAAGGAGGTCTAAGTAGAAGAGTACCTTTCAAAAATGCTTTGCATATTTTAGTGGAAGCCAAAGAAGAATTCTGAAATCCTAAATGGAAAATTGAAATAGCTGTGAGTTGGAGTTTAATAGTCGATGAACTAGCACCCTCATTAAATAAACTGGTTAAAAATTCAAAAACAGAATGTATCAGGGCTGAAAATGGTTTTATTTTATTCTGTTCTGCCCAATAAACAAATCCTCTCCATATACTTTTGTAGAGGGTGTATGGGAAGATAACAGAATGGAACAGACAGGCGAAAAGAGCATAGGTTGCCTGGCTATTAATGGAATTGGAGAAACCATGCAGTTAGTTTGAGGTTTGAAATGTCCAGGTGAATCATGCCCGTTGGGTGAGACAGCAGGTCTGGAGATGGATCCAGAATCCAAGGTGGATATTGAAAATGAGGCCAAAGGAAGGGGAACCAAATATGTTGAGGCCACTAAGGTGCAATGAGGATAACTTTGCTCTTCAACCTGGCTGCTTTCTAAAGAATTTGGGAATTAAAGGAGTTGGGAGATAAGCATATAACAGACTGGGGGGGCCACTCATGGAGTATAGCATCCTTCAGTGACTCCCCCGGTAGGGCAACTAGGGCAAAAAAGCTGCTGCACTTGTTGTTAAGGGGAGATGCAAAGAGATCACAGCATCAAGGCTGGCAAAACTGATGGAAAATCATATCAGTCACTCTGTTGTTGGGAGACCACTCATGAGGTAGTAAAATGGACCTGCTCAGTTTGTCTGGCATCACCACTCTGGGCTTCCCTGTACTGTTTATTGCAATTAGACAGCAGCTGGAGGAATCGCCCATTGCCATACCCTCAGGGCTTCCTGACACTTTGGCTAAGATTTGATTTTCCCTTGTTTACTGATGTACCAAACAACAGACATGTTGTCCGTTTGGCATGCAATCGTTCCAAGAGGGAGAGAGTCTTGGAATGCATGCAATGCTAAGAGCACCGCTCTAATTTCCAGAACATTGATATCCAAGTTGGCCTCTTTGAGGGCCCCAAGTGCCTTGGACTGTCTTCCCCAGAAAATGCCCCCCCCCACCTAATCTGGGAAGTGTCCGTGGTCACTATGGCCTTGTCTTGAGGGACAACAAAAGGACGACCTAGCAACAGGTGTTGTGACTGCAACCACCAGGAAAGACATCATTTGCATACCTGAGTTATTCCTATCTTTGTCAACATGGATTGGGAGAGACTTGACCATTGTGTTTGTAACATCCATTGCAAAATTTGCATGTGATATCTTGCTAAAGGAACTAAGATTATTGCTGCTGACACTGATCCTATGGTTTGTAGAATGAACCGAGCTAAAATTTTGGTATTGCAAATTATTTTCTTAACCTGATTTCTTACTATTTGTACTCTCAAAAAGGGAAGAGATGCTACCATAGATACTGTGTTGAATATTGCTCCTATAAATTCCAATGTCTGGGTCATTTGTAATTGTGACTTGTGATTGGATGGTTATTCCAAGATTTGAAGAAGCCTGAAACACTTGGTCTCGGGCTTGTACCAGCTGATACCTGGTCAGAGCGGTAATGAGCCAGTCATCCAAATATGGGAACATGCGGAATACCTGCAGTCTCTAGTGAGCTGTCACTACAGCCATACACTTGGTGAACACGCAGGGGACTGTAGTGAGACCAAAAGGCAGTGCTCTCAGCTGGTAATGACTGGCTCCCAGCCGGAAGTATAAATACCTTCTGGATCATCTATTCATTTTTCTGTGATAGTATGCATCCTGAAGGTCTATCGAGCACATCCAGTCATCCTTGCTCAGAAAGGGCAGAATGGACTGAATTGTGACCATCCAGAACCTGGTGTGTCAAATGGATTTGTTCAACACATTAAGATCTAAAATCATTCTCCAGTCCCCTGTTTTCTTTGCCACTAAAAAGAATCTTGAGTAAGTTCTGGATTCTATTTGGTCTGGAGGGAGTTCTTGGATGACTCTTTTTTTTCTAGCAGCTTTTGAATTTCCAATGCTGCTGCTTCCCTCTGATTGGGTGGAACATCAGGGATTTTCTTGGGTAATGGGAATGGAAGGTAAAAGGGAATAACACAACTTCTGGAAATGATCCTCTGCACTCAAGTGTCATTTGTTATGTTTAGCCAGGCTTCTTGGTGCAGAGATAAGCGACCCCAGAATGCCTCCAGAGGAAGGCAGTCGGGCCTCCGTTCGGGAGCGCTCATAGGGTCTACTGGAAAAAGTATCTCTAGATCCTCGGTTTTACAGGCCTCCTCTGCCACAGGGGTGTCTTCTACCATTATCACTCCCCCCTCTTCCTCTGGGGGAACTACCTCCACATGTGTCCTGGAAAGGACTCTAAGAATTCCTGAACCACATCTTTTGACCTCCCCATTGATTCCTGGAAAAGATCCGTTGAGGGGTCGAAAAATGTAGGCCCATGGCAGAAAGGGTCTTTCAGTCTTTCTCACACCTGGGCAGTGTGTCTTTTACTATGGTGCCAAACAAGGAAGAACCATCAAAGGGAGCATTAACGAAAGATTACTTAAAGAGCTTCCCAAAATCCCACAGGCACATCCAAGCATGCCTCCTTATGGAAATGCCTGAATCCACAGCCCTTCAGGTGCCTTCCACAGCATGCAAAATGAGCCTCATGGATGAATTTGTAATAAACAGAAGGGTATCCAACTGTGAGGCTACAGAAGTTTGAGCCTCTGCAGTAGTGGTCCCTGAAAGGGAGTTTGAAAGATCATTAAATAAGTTCCTTTGCCATCTCGTAAAATGTGCCAAATAGTTCAGTGATCGGATAGCAAAAGTCGCTGAAGCATATACTTGCTTACCACATCTGTCTAGAGCCTTACATTCTCTATAAGGGGGATAAACAGTGGAACTCTGTTACACGAGTTCCTTCTTTGTAGCTGCCGCCATGACCATGACATCAACTGGTACTCCCTTATTCCAATCCTCTTTCCCTACCGGTGGAGCCAAAATTCTGGCTGGGCTCTTGGGGATTGGCTCAGGCATATTAGGTTCCTTCCACGCCTGCCTAGAAACCAAATCAATGAGACCACTGATGTGTGGAGTGACCCAGAAGGTAGATGGGCCAGTCACAAAAGCTTCCAGAAATACTGACTCTTCAGGAGTTGGGTATTGGGCTGACCAATACCCCTTCTGTTTTAGGATCCCAAGGATGTTGCCAAATGAGACATCATCGGGTGGTAATTTGGGAGACCCTTTTCCCTCATCAAAGTCAGTATACTCGGGTGACAGACTCCTGAGCGGTAGTCCAAGTGCATCCTCTTGCACGCCCTCTTCCTAGTTGGGATGATCTGGAGAAGTATTGGAAGAGATGACAACACTCAGCTGGGTGGTCTGAAAGCTCTGGGCTGGCTGTCCCAGTGGTGTAGAATGCTGAGGATCATGGTGCAAAGTCAGCTGAGATGTCCAGGGTGGATCCGAGGGGGAAGGACCTGCCTGACCTGCCAAGGAAGAGAAAACCCGCTTTACAACTGTGAAAGCTGATGTTCTGGAGAGAAGGAAGCCAATGAAGCCCACAGGCTTGCTCCTCTCTGACAGCTGTCCACCCGAGGCGGAAGCCAGAGCTGGGCTGTCCAGCACCGAAGCTCTGAGTTGAAGAGATGGCTCCAAAAACCTCAGAGTTGATCATATCCCCCCGATCTGACTTGGAAGCTTCGGCTCCAAGAGTCATCAGGATCTGAAGATGTCAGAGCTGCAGAGCTGGTGCTTTCAGAGTAACTGTCGGATCCAAAGAGAAAACTCTCTTCGGATCAGACACAGAAGGGCCCGTAATGCTCATATCTGGGGACTCTAACCTCACAGCTTGGGTCAGAGGAGGAGCAGCTACCGGAGGAGTAGTTAATGGATGATGTACCAGACATGAGAGGGTAGGAACCATGAAGACTCCCTTCTGAAATTGCTCCGTGAACAATCTCCTCACCATCCTTTCCACATCAGCCTCCATGATATTTTAGAGGAATGAGAGGACACCATCAAAGGAGGCTTAGAGTGCCTCTCATGAAAAGGAGAGAGCACCCTAGATGGACCCAGATCCACTGAGGGTGAATACACTGTCAGAGGCAAAAGACAAAGGTATGAGGACTTCCGATCCATAGTATCTTTGTTCAGATCAGAGGAAGCCACATATCTCATTGGATCCAAGGACAGCCAGGTCACAGAGGATGTCGGATCTGATTTTTTCTTTTTCCTCAGCTCAGACAAAGTTGAGGCTATAGAATCAGAAGACTTGGACCTTTTTGAAGAGTCCTTGGATTTAGAGACTGAGCTCCGGTGATAGCTTGAGAAAAAGTAGTTGGCAAAAGACCTTTCAATATTAATTTATTTCTTCTTTCAGTTAAGACTTTTGGATTGAACCCACTGCAAACATCACATTCTTTTTCCAAGTGTTAAGCCCCTAAACAGTGTACACATAAGGAGTGAGCATCAGTAAATGGCATATTGTGTCCACATTTTGTACATTTTTTTAAACCTTTTCAAGACACAGGTATAAAACTAAACAATCAGATATGCATAAAAGAACCAAGATATTCAAAACAGTAGCAAGCTATATATTGCCACTAAAGAAGGGAAAAGGGCAGAGAGAAAAAGCTAGCAGATTTTTTTTTATTAATTTAGAAAAAAGAAAAGTATAACAGCCTTAAAGGCAAGGGCTATACAGGGGTAGGAGAGGCCTGGCAATACTGGTAGCAAGAATGCACTTGCAAGTGTAAAAGGGGAAAATAGCTGAAGAATACGAAAAACACTGACAAGAAGTACTAAGCTATCAAAAAGAAAGAAATTTGCCAAAAGAAAGTGATGAAGGATAAATACACTTATCTAAAAGCAAAAGCTCAAAAGCAGTAATCACCAACATATGGTCGCGAAAGAGGCAAATGAGATCTGATGGAAGTGAGGCATGGTGTATTGTGGGCAGGAAAGGAGCTTGAGAGTTTGTTGGTTTCCACAAGCTGGAATAATGGCCGAGTCAGATCTGAACCCACATGTTGAGGAATGAATGAAAATTGACAACATCAGATCTGATTATAAGAAGACGTGGGGAATACTGAATTGTAAATCTTGACTAGCAAGTATTAGTTGAGAAGGCAAAAAACATTTTGGAGAAAAAAAAGTAAGAGGAAAAGAACAAATGGACAGGGAAAGAGGAGTGTAAGTAGAAGTTTGAAGGATGAGAAGTGAAATAGTGAGATCTGAGGCGAGAGATTCATGATTCATAAGCCTGTTTCTTATCCATTTAATAATGTGTGTGTTCACCTTAAAAGTGTTCAATACGATACTATGCGAAATCAAACCAAAGACCTTGGCTAGTCATATACAAGGTGTGTACAAAAAGCATGATTACAGTCTTTTCAAAAATATCACTTCTATAGGTTACACTCAAAATTCAACTATAATACCATAACAGCTTATGAAGTTTGACTTGAAAGCTCACGTAGGAGTAATCCATGGGTGTCTAAATCTTCTGGAAAAAAAATAGCTAATATAGCAAAGTCCTTTCAAAACATGTTCCTCATAAACTAGTTAGGCTGTTTGGTCTATAATTACTTGGATTGATAATGTCTCTAGCCTTGTGTATAGGAACCACAAAACATTTTACCCATATACCATTTATAAAACCAATATTTATGTTGTGTTGAAATAAGTGAGTTAAACAATAAAATACTAATTTTGTGATGCTGCTTAGGAAATACCCATATAAGCCATATGAAGCCTCTACTGAGTCACTTGTTACTTTATATAATAACTGTTTAAACCACACCTCTGACATTAGTAATCTTGTAGTAGCTTTACTTAAGGGAAACTCCTTAAACTAAAGTGGTCTGATCCTTAAAAAGAAAAACAAACAAAAATAATTGCATTATTCTGTTTCTGTCTGTAATTGTTTTCGTTACACCCTCTCCTTTGAATGACATGCTGGTGATGGATTCTGTAGAAGTACACCCGGTATGCCTACAGAAGGCCATTCTACTATCCTCATTTGACAACACCTCCTCCTCATCATCATGGTGTATAGACAATAATCCACCACAAAATAAAAATGTAGTCCTTAATAAATTACAATGTTTATACCTTTCTTTATTTCAAACTGTTGGAAGCCTTCAGTTCAGATACCACACCAAGAGCTGAACAAACGGATTACACATAAACCACAATGTTGTTGAAAATTAAAAAAAAAATAATAATAATTTATGCCAAGGTTGATTAGCTTTTCTATAAGTTGCAATGGAAGCACCGTATTGAATGCTGAGCTGAAATCTGTAAACAACACCCTGGCATAGTTGTCCTTCTCCTCAAGGTGCTCCAATGAGTGGTAAAGTGCCACGGAAATGGCATCAGCAGTTGATCTATTTGCCCGGTAGGCAAACTGCAGTGTGTCAAAGGCTTGGGGTAGTACTGTAGCCAAATGCCTTTTAACCAGTCTTTTAACCAGTGATGTTGAAGGAACTGAAGGTTAGAGAGGGTCAGATCATTAGTGGATTGAAAACCTAAACACAGATCCCCATGGAGGAACTTTTAAGTTTATAAGAAACTGACCCTTCTCTATGTTCTCAATTTATGTGCCTTGCCATTTAGTGATACCTAGCGGGGGCATTAGGTGCTGCACCCATGAAACATGAGCCTGTACAGTACATGCTGCTATAGTGTACAGGCACAAAGGTAAGAGATTCATTATGTGGAAGCCTGCCTCCTGCAGAAGACCACATATAGTCATGTTAAAGGAAATTCTGACAGTAAAGATGGCCATCTCCTCCCTCATGGAATAAATCACCCAATCAGGAGCAGTTAGAGGAGCCATGGGATAAGATCTTGTGACGGGGGGCAGCATATCCAGTTTCCAGTTCAATACTTTTAGTCCTGCAGTATCTTACTGAAGTAATAATACTTTATATAATTTATATTCTAACAGGTACTCTTGCTTAATGGTGGTATGCTGGTTGTCTTGTCCTGCAAGTCGTTTCTATTTTAATTTGTTTTTGTTAGTTTTCTCATTTTTATGATGGAGGCTTTTATTGGTATCTGCAACTACATTTAGATTTATGCTTGCCCAAGTGCTGTAACAGTGTAAATTACAGTAATTTCCAATTACTGCACAAGTCATTTTAGTATGTTAATTTCTATTTCTCTTCTAGTTCACAACTGCGGCAAAACCCCTGAAGTAATGTATAGCCTTCCCAGATCAATTGTTCAGCTTTTGACCCATTTATTTTTATGAAGTAAAATTCAGAGTGCTTTTAACCCACACATAGGATCTAGATTCAGGACTACCTGCTTGATTTGAACATTGACAGCCTTAATTAACAGAGTGAATGTCCTGAATGCTTCTTCAGCACAGATCCAAGCTTGGAGGTGATGGCTTGGTCTTGACCTTGTACTGATTAGTGGGAACTGTTTTAGAGCTTGGCTTTTGCTTTTTTTGGATTGTTGAGAAGTGCCTGGCCCCGGGCTGTGTGCTTTCTGGATGCTGTAGGACGGCTGCAAAGCTTAACAGTTGCTGCCACCTTCTATAATTACTATGGAACAAATTCTCTCAAAAGCTAGCACCACTTTACATGGGCCCATGTAACATGCCAGGTTGCCTGATTATCAATGCCAAATATGGCCTAGCCGAATCCTTATTAATCTAAGACTCTGCACTGGTTACATTTCTGAAGCCTGGAAAACAGCCATTGTAATGCTGCTGCACAAGGGTGGCCCAACAAAAGACTCTGGCAGTTATAGGCACATAAGTGACACTAGCCTCATATGTAATGCTACAAAACATATTATCTCACACTTCATTAATCTGAACATTGAAAATCTGTTAACCCTGGACCCTGATCAATTTAGCTTTATCATAGAAAGGTCCTAATCTCTTTGAAAAAGTCAACAAAGCAATGGATAGTGGTTATGTAACACATACACCATATACAGACTTGGCCAAGGGATTTGACACTATTCCCCGTTCAGGTATTACTGACAAACTTGTAAATCTGAATATAAATTCTCATGCTGTGTGGTGGATAATTAACTGGTTGTTTGACAAAACCCATGTGGTTAGAGTTGTAGGCTCTATTTCTGAAAGCAAAACAAAAAGTTACCAGTGGTGTATTACATGACTGAGTCCTGGGCCCTCTACTAGCATCTGATTCGCAGACCTTCAGGCCAACACTCCTGGCCTATGGTTATCTAAGTTGGAGATTACTGTAAATTGGGAATTGTTATTTAATCATAGACTGACTTGCAACTGCTCCAGCAAGACTGACCATGTTCACAACTTTCACAACTGGTGAAAGGGCAATGGTCTCACATTAAATGTGAAAAATATAGTATAGTATAGTATAGTTAATTTTGGTAAACAAAACAATTTCCCATACCATATAGGTGACATACTTCTCCAATCAGACAATGTTATAAGGGATCTAGGCACTACTGTTGATAATTCCTTACCTTTCACCATCTTTTCTCTGCAACATTAAGGACAGCTTCCATCTGGTTCATCTAATTTAAAAAGCCATTTCCTTTAGAGCCAAAGAAGTGGAGCCTTACAAATTTCCCACAAATCTTCTTTAGTAATTACCCTCTCTGTTATCTTTTGGCATCTTTGTTTGTTTACTTATCCCTTTTTCTCTTCCCCCCAATAACACTTCACATAATCTTGCTTATCTTTCTCTTAATGGCTGACTCTTCAGTCCTTGTTTCTGTTAATATTTTTACTATCTCTGGCATCTCCCATTTTCTCCTTTTTATTTACATAGCTATCTTTCCCAAAATTTCTAATGCTCTCTATACGGCATAATTTCCCTTCTCTCTGGATTATATCTCTCCAATAAAATATGTCCAACTCATCCTATTTTCTCCTACTCTCAGCAGCTCCTAGAAATATATTTCCTGTCCTTCTCCCAGCACTACTTTATTACTAATGTATCCCTTACTATTTTCTGTTTACCCAAACCAATTGGACATAGCTCAAATTTCCAATTCTAATACTCCAATGACTTTAACAATTCTCTCATACTATCATATAGCTTCAAAAAAAACTGCTTTCACTCTCCCTTACTACTGTTTGAGACCAAATATTTATTTTCTGCCCTATTTTACTATTCCCCTTCTAAGCCTATCCCTTTCCATTTAGACTCTGTATAAAACAGATTAATCTTATTTGTGCTGCAAGTGTTAGCACCACTACCCTACTTCAGCTACAGATAGAATCATCTTCTGCCAGTCCATTTAAGGTCTTTTATTTTATGCTATACACCCCATCAGTTCTCTTTCTCCATTTTTCCCAGAATCCTTTACCTGGATCAAACACAAAAAAACTTACTCTGTGCATACAATAAACATTTTTACTGACTGAATTCTTTGATCTAAATCTGCTTTGAAGGCCTGTCATATTTTCAGTATGTGTAATATTTTCCTTTTAACCACTTCTCAAGGAGTGTTTTGGGGGTTTAAGCGAGTTTTTAACTACCCACACCCTTAAATATTCCAGTTTCATAACTGTGGGTATTTAATTCCTTTAATACGGGAAAAAAAGCCCCATATAGGAAGCCCTTGTTCAAACCAAAACAAAGTAAAAACAAACCACAGGTCTGCAGAGACTCCGACTGTAAGCTCCTGAATTAACCAAATATACTTTGAACCAAAATAAAGTACTCCAAAAAAGTTTTATTAGTAAAAACTTCTTCAGATAAGTTCATCATTTAAAAGCTGCTTATATACCCTGGTCTTCTCATATGACCTCAAGCCTCCCAACCTCACACAACAGATTTAAAGTGACAACATCTTAGTTACATGCAAACACAATATTAAATTGAAAACATACCAGAAGCCTTTTAAAACTTTTTTTTGTGTGTAAAACAATCTTAAATCCTAAAATATCCCTTGTATAAATATCCCCCAGCGTGACACAGATTTTATAACACATTTTATAACACATCCGCAATGTTTATCTTTGCAGTGCTTTTATTTTTAATAAACAGTTTATGGAAGCTTGTTCATTTAAGCTCGGGCACATACTAGCATTTAAAGTCAATTGCCAGTAAAGTTTTCTTTTCTCCAATAATAGTTGCCAGGGCCCTCCCTGTTTATTGTTATTAACTTTCTCTAAAACAACAAACTTAAAATGATGTTCAGGGTGAACTTTGAGATGTTTAACCAGAGCATTATTTTCATTTCTTCTCTTTGAATCATACATATATTTATATATACTGCCTTTTAATTTCCACTCAGTCTTTCCTATATAGTATCCTGATCATTCTTGGCATAAAGTAGTATAAACAACTCCCTGTGTCTGACAGTTTAGCATACCATGAATTTGAAATACATAATCTTTTATTTTAAAATGGTTAAAATGGTTTCATTCTAGTATGTATTTGCAAGAAGAGCATCTTCCACATTTACTCATTCTGTTGGGCATGTTAGTGTTCTGTCTAGTACCAAACACTTTAACAATGTTCTTTAAATTGTGCAACGTTTTTATATACTATGTCTGGTTTGGGTGCAATTATTTTCTAAGGAGTAGAAGAAATTAAGACTAGACATTTGATGCTGGTACAAGAGCTGAGTGGATGACTGGAGAGGGGTTAGGTGAGTGATCATCCATGGGAAGAGTAGGAGCATAGCCAGTTGTCATTTAGGTAGTTTCTGAGGAGTGATCTGAAATTTTTTATATTAGTGGTGTTTACGATTTGTTGTGATATGAAGATCCAGATCTTGGATATTCTGTAAGAGAAGAGGGATTCACCAAAGCTGTTATTGACTTTTGTGTTTTTAATAATAATTTATCAGAAGATCTTACTACTGTTGTTGTATTGCTGTACTAGGTCATTGAGAGCTGGGCATTTCTCTGGTTGGCAGATGATGGAGTGGGTGATAGTTGGTTTAAGTGGAGGAGGTTGGGAAGTTCAATGCAGTTTAGTTTTTATAGTGCAGTATGGTGATGAGTTCTATTTGGGTGGTTTAGGGCAAATCTAGCTATTTTGTTATAGCAGGCCTCGAGTTTGTTTAGGTCAGTTTTGTTTAGATTAGTAAAGATGGGAGATGTGCTCAGGCTATAGTCTGTCTGGTGATACTAGTGAGGAAAGGTTTGGGTCTATATATAGTTCCAAGTTTAATATGCAAACGTGAAAGTTACACAATAGACGCTTGAGAAAGACATACTGGGTTCATAGGTAAATACTAACAATTAGTCTGCAGACTATTATATGCCTAGCCAATATCCAAACAGTTACCAAGGGTGAAAAACAAACCCTGTACTTTGTGTCTGTCAAGTAAACACTATTATGCCACCTTCCAACCCCAAAATGTTTATTAACAACCTGGAAGGATCCATCATCAGGCACCATTCTGACCAAAACTAATGTCAATGTCAGTGGCTGAAAAGGCAGCACACACAAATCTGATGCTGGAAGATCAGAAAACAGTGGGTTCTATTCCAGGATCAGGTGCATTGTTGTTGTTTTGATGAGACATGAAAATGAGAACTCATCTGCCTGAGTTAGAGGTAGCTTCAGTGGATATACAAGATCCCACATGACTTACTGAAAAGAGTAGGGGTACTTGATTCATATACAACACATATATTTACATTTACATATCATACATTTGCTTATATTTACCTATTTTGTACATTTTCAAGTCAACAATTTTCATACAAAAATAATTTTATCTCCCTCACTTCCCACTCTGCCACAGGGAACATAAGAACAACACTATGTACGTGAACACAGAGACCATAACAGGTCTAGGCATATAAACCTTTAAGCAGATGGACTTAAAAGTTCTTGCTACAATTTACAAGTACTTAACAGTGCCACCTCTCAAATCAAGCATAAATAACCCTATTCTTTTTACATCAATCATCACCCTCCTTTATGTAACTATTCACATTGCGCCTCCCATATATCCCATGTTATTATAAAAATCATTTCACTTTTATCCTGTCTTTCATAATACACAGAGTGTCATATTACAGTTACACTTTATATACCAACCAATATATCTATTTGAAAATAGTTGTTTCACAATTTGTCAGATCTGTCATATAATGTAACATACATGTTCTGATGCTTCTTTAACATTGTGTGTGTGTGTGTGTGTGTGTGTGTGTACCTTATAAATTATAGTTATGTACTCACCATGACTCTGCATCTGTGTTGTCTGTTTTCATCTTTTCTTAACTGATGGGTCTCATATCCAACATCAGATCTGTCCTCGGCCACTACGATAGACTTTAGGTTCTGTAGCTTGAGCTCTTCCCCTTACCCATAATCATTCTATTCTCCTAGTTACCTCAGATCAAGTTTGCCCTCTATTTAATCAACCTCAACATTACAAAAGTAGTATCAGCCACTAACAATTTCAGAGCAAAAAGGGTGAAGAAAACAGAGGAGAGGGTTCTGGAGCCCACATAGCAAGACCATTATGGAACATCCTTCAGGGTATATTAGGAGACAATCAAAAGGCCGTGGACTGGAGGATGGGAATTTGAGGAAGGACAAAAACAGACAACATAGGTGTAGAGTTATCGTGAGTATATAACTATAATACCCAATGTTGTCTTTTTTGCCCATTCCTCAACTGATGGAACAGAATACTCAGCTAGAGTGCTCTTGGCTGGTCCTCAAGGAAGGATATTCTGGAGTGCATTGAAGCCAAAATATGCTCCATTCCTGGATAAGATGTCTAACTTGAAATGAGCTATAAAGGTATGAGCACTGGACTATGTAGCAGTTGCACAAATGTCATCTATGGACGATTTGGACCAAAAAGCAGATGATGTGGCCATAGCTGTGGTAGAGTGAGTTTTGGGATGTCTGGGTAATGAGAGTTCTTTAGTCTTGTAAACAAAAATAATGCAATCAATGAGACATCTGGCTAAGGTTATTTTTGACATTGTTTTGCCCAATTTAGCTTTGGAAAAGGAGAGATATTTGTTCTGACATCCTTTGGTCTTTATTTCTGTGAATATAAAATCTGAGTCATCTATACACATCTAATAAATGAAGTATATATTTTCCTTTGTTAGAAAAAGTTGGGAAGAAGATGGGCAGGTTGATAGACTGGTTAAGGTTAACTTATGAAACCACTTCAGTCAGGAAGGAAGAGTTAGTCGGAAGGGATACTCTGTCTCTATGAAAGATTAAATAAGGTAGTTGGGAAGAAAGTGGATGGAGCTCTGATACCCACCTAGCCAATGGAATGGCAACCAGAAAAAAGTGTTTTCCAGGATAAATACTTTCATTCTTCCCTGGTTATAAGCTTGAAGGGGGCTAAGTTGAGGCTTGAAGGATAAGTGTAAGGTCCCAAGGAGGAACAGGGCCTTAATAGGAGGCCAAAGCAGCAAAGTGCCCTTAAAAATGCTTTGCACAAGGTCAAGGAAGCTTGAGAAGAATTATTTTGACCTATGTGAAAAATTGATACTGTTGAATAACTTACCCCATTATTGAAAATAGAAGCCAGGAAATCAAGAATAGCTGGAATCAGTGCCAAAAAGGGAATTAGATGTCTCTGTTGGGCCCAGATGGAAAATCTTTTCCACTTACTCTTATAAATCTTCCTGGTAGAGGCTTTCTGAGATGACATACGAATGTGTCGAACAGGGGAAGAAAGCCTGGAGTTTTCATCCATCACTGGAAGTGGAGAAACCACACCGTCACCTGGACATATTGCATATCTGAGAGAGGCAAACTGGATGAGTGAGAAGACAGGAAGTCCTAAAAAGGATCCAGCACCCAGGGAGGGTGAATTATGTGAGGCCACAGGAAGAGAAACTACACTTGGCAAAGCTAGAATAGGGTAAGGAAGATAACCTTGCTCTTCGGCTGTAATGCTTTCTTAATAAACTTGGAGATCACAGGAGTTGGAGGGAAGGCATACAGTAGACCGGAGTGCCAATCATGAACTACAGAGTCTCTTGTTGACTCACCCACTGGGGGGAGGGGGTCATGGCAAAGGATCTGCTGCTTGGTATTGAGGGGAGAAGCAAACAGGTTGCAGCATAGTTGACCCCAATGGCGAAATTTCATTTCTGCCACTAACTGATTACTAATTAAGAGACTACTCATGAGGGAGTAAGATGGACCTGCTCAGTTTGTCCTCTATCACTTTGGTTTTTCCCGGAATATACATTTCTAAGAAAAAGTGGTTGTAAGGTATCGCCCATTGCCCCTGACATAGTGGGTGGAATCAGGTTCCCCCTGGTTTGTTGATGTACCAGACCACAGACATGCTGTCTGCTGAATACAATCATCCCTAGAGGGAGAATATCTTGAATTGCTTGCAACACTAATAGGACTGCTTTCATTTATAGGATGTTAATGTGAAGACAGGCCCCTGTCTGGCACCACATGCTTTGGACTGTCCTTCTCAAATAATGCTTCCCCCAGCCTAGCTGGCAGGCATCCGTAGTCACTGTGTGGTCTTGGGCAATCGTAGAGTAAAAGGGCAGCCACAAACGCATTCTTGTACATGTATCCACCATGCTATATGATGCTAGCAGACATTTGTGATACAAATGATTGCTGTCAGTGGATGTTGTCTGACTGACCACTGTACCACTAGAGTCCACTGTAACACACTCATGTGAAAGTGAGCCAGAGGTACTGTACTATGGATGCTGACATTGACCCTAATAGTTGTAAAACTAATTTGTCTGGGGCAAATGAAGAGAAAGAATGTGTAATGCCTGTTTTCGTAAACTGTCCACTGTCGTCTGTGGTAGAGTTGTCATTTGTGTTCAGGTATCTAGACGGGTACCAATGAATTCCAGACACTGCATCAGGCAAAGCCGTGATCTGTTGTAGCTTACAGTAGTACCAAGTTGGAGACATAAGTGGGGCAAGTAGTCACTGGCTTGAATGAGTAAAGGCTTGGTGGTTTGTAAATGATTTACTTTCAATGTATTATCACCTGTTACTGTATATTGTATTTAACAATTTGTTTAATGTAACAACAAAAAATAAAAACAAAACAAAGATTTGAGAAAAAAAAGATAGGAGCCAGTCGTCTAGATAAGGAAACACCAACGACCAACTTTCTCAAAACAGCTGAATGGAATTCAACAAAATATAGAACAATAAACCAAAAGAAGAGAATTCCAACCATTGTGATGAACAATTTGTTAAACAAAGCTTTCAAGTAAAAATACTCTTTATCAATGCATTTAAAACACTAGACAGCACATAGCCCTTTAAAATATATACGCCAGCCAATTAAAATGTTTAAGGGAATCACATGATATAGTAACAACATTTTAAAGTTACAAAGCCCAGATTTATAAACGTGTAAAAAAGCATATTAAAATACATACTGTTTTAGTTTCAAAACTGGTTTAAGAAATCAGCTCTAAAAAAAGTTCATCCATTTATATTCCAACAATTCTGTAATAGCTGTTAAATCACCTAAACATTTATCTGGAAATATTTTTTTAATGACTCTAAACTTAAATGTATGTTCTTTACCCACTGATTCATTATGTTTATATAATGCATTGGTCTCAACACATCTGCTCCTCTCGGACAAATGTGAACACATTCTTTCTTTAAGTTTACAATTGGTCTTATCTATATAAAAACAAGTACATTCTACACAATTCACAAGACAGACCACATTCTCTGTAAAACATGTTGCTGCTACCTTAAAGATAAACATATTCTTAGTAACAGAATGTATAAAGCTATTGTCTACATTTATATAGCTACAATATAAACAATTATGACAAGGTACAGTCCCATGCTTCTTAAACAATGGCAGTGGATTGTCATAAACAAAATCTTTATATCATAGTCGTTGCATAAGATTCCTTTGTCTCTTATAAATAAATCTTGGCTTGACGCCTACAATTTTTACAATATCTGAACTTGATTTTAATATCAACCAATTATTTTCTATACTATTTTTAATCTGATATGTACATCTCTTATATTTAGTAATACACTCCAGTGTTCTTTCTCTGATATATCTATCAAGTTTATCAGAATTCAATTTATATGAAAAAGAGGGTCTACCTATATTGTTGTATTCAGAAATTACATAGTCCATGCTGTTTCTTATAAATTTGTCATCATATCCCCTAATTTGAAAGTCTTTAATCATAATATCTGCTTCCAGAAAAAGCTTGTGTATCACAAGTGTTTAACCTACTTGCTCTTAATAATTGACTTTTGACTATACTACTACACGTCTTGGATGCATACTTTGTGAGTGCAAGAATCTTGTTTGAACGTCTTTCTTATATGGTAGTATCAAACTTGCCATCACAAAAATAACATCTAAAAAAATAATATTAGTCTCAGAATATTTTGTTTCAAATTATAAAAATTGACTTGATTTTTGTAATCTATCCACAAACACATTCAAAACATTAGTCTCCCAGCCATATAAAAATTGCTTAAAAAAAGCAATATGCTCTGTCAAAGATGATTCACTATTAAATATATTAGCATTTTCCCAATTAGAAAGAGCTAGGTTTACATAGGTGTTAGCAACGGGGGTACCCATAACTACACCTAGTTCTTGATGAAAATATTCATTATTAAAAAAATATATATTATTAATCAAAACACTGTCTAGCATTATGCAAATTGTTTCTATCTTCCTACTTGAAAAACTACTATGATTACAAAGACATTCTCTGTTTGAATGACATAGTCATTAGGTATTACAGTAAATAAAGATTTAATATCTAAAGTGACTAAAAATACATTTATTGTGTTACCTTGAGACCAACAATATAGTGAATGCAAAAAATCATTAGTGTCTTTAATATAACTTTTATTATAATGTAATAAAGGTTGTAACTGTGTTTCTAGCTATTTAGAAACAGCTATTGTCACCCACTGACTTCCAGATACTATATGTATCATAGGAAGTTTAATCATATTCTCATGAATTTTGGGTAAACCATATATTAATGGAACTGCAGGATTAGATAGACATATAACTGCAGAAGTCGATGGTGATAGAATTTTTCAAACATCAAGTCATATAAGAGAGTTTTAACTCTATATACAGTATTATCAACATATATTCTATTAACTTTTTAAATGTACCAGGATCTAACAAAATCTCATATATCCACTCCCTATATTGTCTATGATCCATTATGACTGTCATACCACCCTTATCGGCTTGCTTAATAACAATGTGTTGCATATCACACAATCTGTGTAATGCTTGCCTTTTGTTATGATTCAAATTAAAATATTTTTCACCATTTTTTTTAAAGTATGAATCATATATCTTGTTCACACGTAGTATAAAAGGTATTTATAATAGATGTACTAATCAGTATAAAAGTACTAGGTCTTTTTAAACACTGATTAACATATGGCAAGGGAAACCAGTTTCTGGAAAAAATGGCACAGCTAACAACACATCTTTGTGGTGTGATGGCACAGTCAGTGGATGACAAATTCAGCCCTTGTTGGCCACAGCTTTTTGTGAATGTCCAGTATAAAATGCACCCCTTTTAACCATACCCACTTACAAGCAAGTTTGAGGCTTAAAACTTGCTGTTTAATTCACTGAAACTGGACTGCTATAAAATGTTATTGCTCCCATGACACAGGTCTAGTAGGATCTGCTGTGTTTTCACAGAGATCAATACAATTCCTTGATCACTAATTCTATTCCTAATGCCGATAGTTTACTGTCACCCTGTTTCAGTACTGGAAAGTTCCACTTCCTTAGCAACAATGAATAGTGTACTGCTCATAGCAATAGGCATCTGTGTGTCAAACTGAGAACATTAGAAGTATTTCAAGTTTGGACATGTAATCAGAAGTGAAGAGAGTTAATTTCATTGTCTATAAGTTAAATGAAATAATGAGGCAAGGCAGACTTAGGTGAACTTAGACATTTATACCACAGTAGGGCTCAAAACATGAATGCCATCTATGAGTGAAACATGCCTGGTGTTTTAGGGTTAGAATTAATAGTTTCCACTGGATTTAAATCAGTTAACTGATCAACTGCGAATATGCGTCACAACCATGTGAAACTACATTCGACAATGTGTTCTTGTGTGTTGCAGAGTGGCAAACCCTTGTTTGCAGTATTACTACCATTATGAACAGCTCATGCTACATCATTGAGATAAGGAGACATCCCCCTTTGAGTGAACGCTTTGGAGGAAATAATAAGTTTGGTGAACTTGCACAAACAGAATACAAATATTCACGTAGTTGTTATTTATTAGTCAAATATTGTATGCAGTCTGACCTGTAATAAGATAATTGTTCATTTTAAACACATATACGCAGGCATAAAATGAACAATTTATTTTAAGCAAATTGGAATGTTAGGAAATAGGTTTCACTTCATCCATTTTAAATCATTCATTAATGTTTTCACAGCCACTATATCCTACTCATTTTTGCAGAGCAGTTGAAGTTTGTCCCTTTCGTAAAGGACAGATTGCATGCAATCAAACAAGAAATGAGGCCAGTCTAAGGCAGGACGCACACATGCACCCATACACAGTGCACACAAGTCTATGGACAACTTTGAAGATTTCCAATTCCTTGACATGAGGATGTGGGGAAAAAATGCAAAGCCTAGCAAAAATTCCCATGGACAAGAAGACATGCAGACTCTGCAAAGAAAGTACTCAAGCCAGAACATGAATCACAGAACCAAAGCCCTGTGATGTAGCATCAATAATTACTACACTGCTGTGCTGCTCCACTTTTTAAATCGCTGGTATGCCTGACATTTGACTCTAACATCCTTAAAGAAAAAATGTACCTCTTACTCAAACTCACAGTCAGTTTAGATCCTTTACTGCTCTAATCACTCACTCCCTACTATGCAAAAGGGACTGCAGAGACAGACTTTACTGGATCAACAACAGAAACTCACATTCAACTCCTCTAAAACAAAAGAATGCTCTTTCGGACAATGAAATAATTTTCTAAATCCAACATCTGATTATACATCCTAGACCACAATGACAATTCTTCTAAGGAAGCTACACCCTTTAAATATCTTGAGATCTGGCTAGACCTTTCTCTAAACTTTTAATGCCACCTGAACTGTATATGGAAAAAGGTTAGCACACTACTATTCTAGGTGAAATACTCTTCTTCTTCCAATCACATGCTCCTAGGGCAGCCACAGGCAAATGTACACTGCTTTTTCAATTAGAATATGGCCCTCCCTGTTACAGCTCTACAGCTAAGGAAAACACCACTATCATACAAACTGTCCTAATGGCATTTGTCGGTTCATCACCCTCTCTCCAAGGAATGAGCACCACTACTTGACCACTGAAAAACCAAAATGTCTCCAAGACTCACATGGAGCTGACGATCTACTTGGCTCGCAACTATTCAAAATTCTTAATGATCACACAGTTTCATCTTTAGCCGTCAAACTTATAAAGCACACTACATCCTACAATCCCAGAAGATACACCCACTTTGGGCCACATCTTCACACACCTGCATCCAGACTTCATTGTACAGGTAACTCCTACTTCATTCTAGCTCCAAAACTTTGTGTCTCTCTACCATCACACCTTAAAGACATTTCCTCATAGCCCACATTTTGATCACAACTGAAGGTGCACCTTGAAAATCAAGCACCATGCAAATACCTTCAAACAGGTCACATTACTTAATTACTATCCTCTCCATTTCTTTCTAGATACTTCCATAACTAACTCCTCATTTCCTTCATTTCCATGGAAATTCATATATTGCTGATTCTCATGATTAATGCTCATGCAATGTTCTTGTAAACAGGTTCATAGGTGTGTATTACTAGGGCCTTTTTAAGCTTCGCCATACATCCCAAATCTCTGACAAGTTCTGGTACCTTGATAGTTGTAAACAGGGGCCTCTGAGATGAACCATTTACATGACACTTGTGTTCATTAGAAACACAGGTGCCAAAACAGGGCTGAATGTCCTGCTTCCCATCCAGTTGTCCAAGCTGCACTTAAATTATGTTAGGGTGGAACTCTGTTACACATGGATGGGAGCCTGTTCCAGAGAAGGGGTAGTCTTTGGGATACATGCCTGTCTCTCCAGCAGGTCTTAGTTATATCACAGGCAAAGTTTAAGACTTCAGAATGGCTAATTATGGTGCTGTTTGTTTTGCAGATATGCAGGAGGTCCATCAGGGTGGGGTCTGACAATACTTTGTATGCCAGGCATGTAGGTGACACAATACAGAGATGGGGCCTTGAGGTGGTCTGCACAGAATGGTACTTATGCTCTGTATTCTTTTAGTGAGGAACCTCTGTGGATGTTCCAGTTGTTAGATGTACTTGGTTAGGTACATATACATACCAAAGAGGGCATTGTACTCAATGATAGGTCTGATAAATGCTGAATACAGTAGAACAATGACCGCTTTGGATCTAGATGCCAAAACTTTGTTTATAACTTACACAGCATAGAATGATTTCCTCACTTCTGTAGAGATGTGATTATCAAAGGCTCCATTACTGTCTGCGTTTGTCTCCAAGTCCATGACTATGGTGTCAGCTCTTAGCGGTGTGATGCCAATATGATAGTTACCAGGGATGAATAACTTCTCGAAGGATACTATTATACATTTCATGGCATTTATTTGTCTGTGTCAGACCTTTCTGCAGAATATTAATGTCAGTGAGGGATTCTGTGACTGCACCTAATTTGCAATCATCTGTAAATATTCTGTATATGGATTTTCTTCATGAATAATGCTCTGCTTATTCCTAACCAGACTGTAAAAAGGTGTAGACATATGCTGTTCCTTCTGTATTATACACCAAAAAAGTTGTACTACAACCGATAATTGCTTTTACTTTGTATTAAAACTCTTTTCCCAGGCTGAGACTGAATTTGGTCTTTTGTGAACAGTGCTCTGTCTTGGTTAGCAAATATAAATAAAATAAAATTAAAATGTCCAGAGCCAGTTAATTTTTAAGTGGAAATTTTGTAAACAAACCATAGACAAGTTTCATTCTGCAGACTGACTGCATTTTAAAAGCCCCTGCAAATGCTGATAAAGTCCTGGACCATCCCTCAACTCAAGCTGAAAATCAACCAATGAAGGCAGAACACACAGAGAGTTAATCAGTAGCTACCTCTCCTTAACAAAGGCAGGAAAATACAGCAAAGGATCAAGTGTGTTTTTTGTGTGAATCGTCTATGTCCTCAGCAACTGTGCCCTGTGAAAGGACATCAATATACTGCTGTACATTTTGCCTAATAGCCCTGTCACTAAAAACATAAAACCTGGATGACTAAATGGTACCTCCTATCTGCCAACAGATATTGCCATTATATTGGCCAACAGATTCAGTGCCAACTTTACCCCTCTCTCCCTCCCAAAGGACCAATTACAATACCAGTAGATTGCCAGGCACCCAGTATTACTGCTGCACAGGTTAAAACAGCACTGTCTAAGGCCAAGAATACAGCTTATATGGGACCTGACAGTATCCCTGGCTGTGTTCTACATGAACTACAGAGTGAACTGGCACATCACATGTGTGCCCTGTTCAATCACAGCCTCACCTCAGGCTTTTTTCCCTACCAAATGATGCACAATTACAGTCATCCATCTCCACAAAGGAGGAGCGACTACAGACCCTGGGAACTACCGCCCCATTAGCCTGACGAGTCTGATAGACAAAGCTATGGAATGCTTCATCATGGACCCGATAAACAAGGATGCAAGGAATCTCCAAACTCTGAATCTCACACAGTTTGGGTTTGTGAAGGGTAGATCATGCCTGTTCAACTTGGTCGACTTCTTTGAGTTAGTCACTAGAGCTGTGGATGAAGGCAAGGTGGTTCATACAGCCTACCTTGATCTGGCCAAGGCCTTTGATACCATTCCTTACTCAGGAATCATAGAAAAACTCACTAAGCTAGGCATCAACCCCTATATCACCAGGTGGGTTGCAAACTGACTCACAGATAGAACCCACAGTGTGAAAGTAGCTGACTTCAAGTCAGACTGCCGACCAGTCACAAGTGGAGTCCCACAGGGTTTGGTCCTGGGTCCTCTCCTGTTTGGTATCTACTTCTCTAAAGTCGAGGCCAACACAAAGGGACTCTGGCTGACAAAGTTCGCAGACGATTGCAAGTTGGGAGCTATTATTAACTCCCCAAGTGATGTTGACATCCTACAGAAAGGACTCACTGAGACCAACAACTAGTGTGAGAACCATGGCCTTAAGCTCAATGCCAAAAAATGTGTTGTCATCCCCTTTGGGGTAAAACCCAGTTGCGGTGAATTACCACATCGATGGTAGTCCACTGAACACAGAAGGTGTTGAGACAGATCTGGGAACACAGGTTGACAGCAACCTCTCTTTTGACCACCACGTTGTCACTGTGGTCAGAAAGTCCTTCTATGTGGCACATCTCATTACTAAGGGTTTTGCATCCAGGAAGAAAGACGTCATTGCGTCCCTCTACTCTTCCCTCATTAGGCCAATCATCGAGTACAATGCCCCATTTGGCATGTACCTCACTAGACACCTACAGCAACTGGAGAGGCCACAAAAGTAGCTCACAAAGAGGCTCCTAGGCCTTAAACACTTGTTCTATATGGACAGACTCAAAAAACTCCAACTATTCTCTGCCTCATATCGCCTACTTAGAGGCGATCCCTGCTTGACTTACAAAGCCATGTCTGACCCAGCTCTGTTAGAAATGCTACATCTAAAGAAATCCCAATCCTTCTGCACTACACACTCCAGAGACCGTAACCTCATTACTACAAGCAACAGAACGTGCTGGAGGGACAGGTTCATAACACAGAGACTGCCCATGCTATGGAATAGACTTCCTACATATGCCAAACAAAGCACCTCACTGGCCCTCTTCAAGAGAAATCTTGATGAGTGGATCGGAAATGGAAAATTCAACCTGGGGATCACTCCAGTAGCTGTACTCGACAGAGGCACCGGGAACTAAGGCTGGTTGGCATGATTCCAGGGTAATCCTATGGGCTAGGCTTGTAAAGGCTCCAGGGCCATTAGCCTAGCACACACCTATGAACCTCTCTTTCTCTCTCTCTCTCTCTCTTTTTTTATTTTGCTTTTATCAGCCATCACCTTTTAGCCTACTAGGGGGATATCTGCTGTATAATTAAGTGTTATTACTTCCTTCATTACAGTGCAGGTATGACACAATGCCGTTTGCTGAGTCCAGTGAGAGACAGTTTAGTACCATGTAATACTGTGTGAGGCTAAACCACTCTGAACTGCTTTAAAGGAACCAACATACATTATTCTTGGTGCTTTACATTATGAGATATGTGTAGTTATGTTTTTTCTCTTGTCTTTGGAAGTGCATTAATGAAATATCCATTCATCTACAGCATGAAATTGTTTTTTTTATTTATTTTATTTTGCATTTGTTAATGGGGGAAGTCTGGCTGAGCACAAAGGCCCCTTCTCAGCAGAAGCCCAGGAAGAAAAGCTCCAGTTCATGCAGTACAATCAAAATCTTTTAAGTTATATAATATCAACGTCAGACAGAATATAATTAAAATAAATTCTACAATGTCAAATTAGATTAGATAGTAGCTATACATACAGTACTAAAGCTTCTTATACTAATTACATTCTATACGGCTATAGTTAAATAAGTAAATAAATTATGCAGTACGATAGATGTCATATGTCACAGATGTCATGGTGATGATTGCATCACAATGCAAAATGGAAGAGTTACCTACAAATTTGCTATATTTAACTCTTTGAAGGGATGCTAGCTTGTCTGCATTTCCACTCATCTTTCTTTAAGTTCACGAAACAAGAGTAGTGCAAGATGCTTGTTTTTTTTCTCAGGAGGCATGACTTGGTGCTCCTTTGAAAGAAATTATGAAGGAAATGAAATACTACACCTCTGTAACGTCTGCAACATTGACACTGACAGCAGCTGATGGCATTAGGCTGGGCAATAATAGAAAATATGGTACAAAGTGTTGTCACTGAGCAGTGACTGTTCAGGTTGTTGTCAGCTAAGACTTCACTGTATAATTTCCTGTTACAGGAAACTTATTGACATCTTTTATTCCTGTTGCCTTTAGTACAGCATCATGCAAGCTGTGACTATGGATGCATTTGTTTTATGTGAAAGCATAGCTGCAGAAAATACTGGACTGCTTGCCACTTCAGTTGGGCTGACGTTGCCAGGACAGAGCCAAAATGATGGGGCCCAAAAAAGGCACAGTTCTTTAAATGGAAACACTATCAGTATACTGTTACATAAATGTTTTATTTATGCCTGTTTACCTGTGACGCCAATCACAGAATTGGGCTTTTAGCAATTTGGCGACACAGTGCCTATAGCCTGTTGGGGTGCAGTAGAACAAAATTTGAGATAAAGGTGAAGATAGTATGAGATGCCTAGCCAAGAACAGTGCTGCATAAGATGCCAGCATATTACATAAAACTGTCCACACTTTGCTATGCAAATGAGATGCAATGTTATAGTACAAATAATTAAGGAACTAATCGGCATAGTGTTGGTGAATAAGCTGGGTGGCTATTGTGGCACATCATACAGCATGTATCATATAGAATTCTATTTAGTTAGCAATTCTACAGTCTGCGTCAAACACATGTTGGCATGTGGTATTTGAAGTTCAGAGAAAGGGCAGGGTGCTTTGACCACCTCAGGAATTTGGATGCGGTGTGCTCTTTGATCTCTGTGCCTAGATGACAGGGGATGTTCTGACCAGTGGGAGAAGACTATGTTGCTAGATATGACAAGGAGTGTTCCCCACTTTGTGTCTTAAAAGTCCATGATCCTCACAGCTTCACAGGGTTTGCCAGACATTTACTCTTACAAAATGTTTTAAATTATATTTGTGATAAGTAGTGAATCATATTAATTCATCATAATAACTTTGTATAAGTATAAAATAACACCTTTTAATTATCTGTGAGCTTCGTAAATAATTACCTTGGAGTTGCTGGTAAGCTGTTAATAAGGGTCAGCACTTTGACCATCTGTTTCATATTTCAAGAGGTAGCAGTCCTCATTTTAGAAATGGAAGGTTGATTCATAGATTAGTACTAGGCTAACTGCCCTTGGGGGGCCATTTTAAGCCTATCTAATTACCCTATATGAGAATCAAACACTGTACCTTGTGCCTGTAAGGTAAACACCTTAACCATTATACCAACGTCCCACCCATGAGTGAGAACTGTGTTCAGAGCAACATCTTGAATTTCAGTTATTTTAGATTCATGTGGCATCAGTAACAAGTGTCCTTCAAGCAGACTTATTTCATAAAACCTCTCTGCTATTACATCATTCATGTATGAATCACTGGAAATATTTTTAGCTTGTGTAACTTTTATCAGTTTTGTGCACATAGTGATACTTCAAAGTAAGCAACACTTTAGAACTGTATGTGGCTTGCAGAAACATTCCTTCTCACTCCCTGCCTTATCGTTTGCTTGGAGTCAGTTACTGTACCATCACACTTACTGCTAAAAGTTTTGTTTGTTTACATATCACAAGGGTACTTGTCACAGTAGCTGGATCCTGTGAATAACCCTGCTGCAGCATTCACATGGAAATATGAAAGGGAAGCACTACACACTAACTTCTTCCTGCAGTTTATTTCATGTGCATTGTACTAAAAATCATAACTTGAGATCATACGCTTGTACTAAGATTCTCTCTGCTCTCAGCTTCTGTAGTAGTGGGTCCGTTTTTTGTATGAACAGTGAAGGGTTGATAGGTGCTACATTTTTAGAAAGAGTCATCAGAATGTGCTGATTGATCTTACTTTGTGGGGGCTGAGATTGCAAAGAATGAAACTTTAGTGCTCTGCCACAACGAGTCACTACTAACATCAACACAGTCACTGTCATGTCGTCATACAAATTTCCAACACATTTTTTTCCTCAAGTGATTAAAGCATGAAACAGTAAAAAGTGTGGCATGAGTCATCAAACATGAGTTTGGGGAATCTTCGCTGCTGTTATTCAAAGATGCTGTGCCTAACTTTTACAAATCTTAATTGTTTTTGAAATGAAGACCTCAGCGTGCATCTTGAGACACTATTTTTTTCTTCTGCTCTGTGCAATATTTTGCCACATTCAGGCAAGGAATAACTTGTTTGTCTTTACCGAAAGGGCAGCTGTTTTAGTGTGGTATATTTATACATTACACATCTATTAGGGATACCAGTGCATAGTAATTTTTTTAAGCAAGCAGTCTTAAATATTTTCTGTGGGTCAGTTTCACATGAGTAAAATGTTATGCTGCAAGTTTCAATCAGGATTTTAGAAATTTTGTTTATAGAACCTTCTGTGAAAACTGATTTAGTTTCTCTTTTGTCTACTGCTTTTCAGTACATTTTTATAACGACAGAAACATATGTTTGCACAGTGTGTTTAAAGTACCCACACCTTTCCAACAACATTTATTCTATCTGTGTGAGCATTTTAACTATTTAGTAGTTATGAAGACGTCTCACAGAAAGAAAGAACTGGTCTTAATGCCTTCATTATCATCAAACCTTTAGACAACTAAGAAACATTACCAAAAAAGCTATTCTTTCTGATAAAAAACACTACTATAGTAACCTTCAGCAATCTAATCATAACAATCCCCAAAAATTCTGGGCAACATTGAACAAACTTCTACACCCTGGACAAACTTCCACTCCCTCCCCCTTGGGATCTGACAAAATTTCTTCCCTTGAAACTGCAAACACCTTCAACTCCTTTTTCACTGATACTATAAACTCACTAGCCTCTCACCTTTCATCTGATAACTCTAATGTTCCTCAACATGCCACCACTAATTTACCGAGCTTTACTATTCAGCCCATCTCTACCACCTTTATCCTAAAATGTATTCAAAATCTTAAGCCATGTACTCCATCAGCCGATCAACTTCCATCTGAATTTCTTCAAAAGCAGCCATAGAAATAGCCTATCCCATTTCAATTCTTATTAACAGAACCATTAATGAAAGAAACATCCCTGATATCTGGAAAATTTCACACATTATACCCTTACACAAGGGTGGAAACTCTACAGAATATTCTAATTATAGACCCATTGCCCTCCTGTCTCCACTAGCAAAATTCATGGAAAAATGTATTCACAAACAGCTAATGTCCCACTTAACTAAACATAACATACTATCTCATTGTCAACATGGCTTCAGGCCTTTTCATAGTACTACTACTGCTCTCCTTTCTTTTACTGATTTCATTAACAAAACCGCAATAATAATACCCTTTCTTCTGCACTTTTCATCGACCTATCTAAAGCTTTTGACATGGTCAATCACCCTCTTCTCCTAAAGATCTTGGAATCACTTGCTATTGAACCAAATACCATCCAATGGTTCACCTCCTATCTTTCTAACAGGAAACAAGCGGTACTCTGGGAGAATAAACTCTCCTCTCTTCTCCCAATCTCCCTCGGTGTACCACAAGGCTCGATTCTTGGGCCCCTTCTTTTCTCCCTATTCATAAATGACTTACAAGTAGCTATTCCCCAAGCTACATGCATACAATATGCAGATGACTCCACACTCATCTGCTCTGCAAAAACCATCCCAGAGCTTCAAACTGTTACACAAAATGTATTCCATTTAGTGGAAGCATGGTTCTTAAAACGCTGCCTACTTCTTAATGCCAAAAAAACAAAACTCCTCTTTTCAAACCCACTACCAGATCCCCCTCACTGGACTTCTCTATCTCTTCTATTAACAATACTCTCATAACACCTGACTCTTCTACCAAACTACTAGGTGTGACAATAGATAACAATCTTACCTTTGATTATCACATAAACAACACTATCAAAACTGTACATAGAAAACTGGGCTCCCTCTATAGAATTAAAACATTCCTATCCCCAACAGCCAAAGCTACTTTGGCTCACTCTCATCTCATCTCCACTCTTCTCTATGCCTCACCAATTTACACCAACCTAAAGAAAACTAATCTTACTAAATTGACCACTACTTACAATAGTATAGCTAGATTTGTTACTGGTAATCAATTCAGAACACATCACTGCCTGAACCTACAACAAATTCACTGGCTTGAATTACAAAACATGTTGCTTCTTTCTCAACTTCCCATCATCCACAAATCTTTTTATCTGCCAAACAACACTCCTTCATTTTCTAACCTCCTCACCCCTTACTCTAACCTGAGCTCTCTCCGCTCCTCTAACAAACTCCTAGTCTCTGCTACCAAATCCAATAACCTTGCTGGTGACTCCCTGTTTTCTAACTCCAATGGTAAACACTGGAACTTATTGCCCACTGAACTAACTTCTATTTTATCTCCTGTCCTCTTCAAACAAAAACTTAGACTCCACCTTACTAAACACTGGCTATGCCCCTGCCTTAACCCTGACTGAACCCATGTATTTTAGCTCATCCCACTACCCCTTGATCTCTGTGATCTTTGCTACCTTTCTACTTTTTTTTCCTCACTATTCTATCACTTACCTCTCCTTCATCCTTCTCATTCCTAACTATATTACTCAGTTTACTGAAGACTCCTAGAAATTTCTAATATAATCTATCCTACTTACTTAGCTGTCCTTAAACACCCTTTTCTCTTTCTTATAATGTTTGAATATTTTAAATAACGTATGCCTGTGTTCTGCTTCAAAGAGCCATAAGTACACTTTTGTACAACTGTTTATTTGTGCCTATTATAAGTTTGACTCTTTGTATAATATTGTCCTGATACAGAATACTTTGTATGCTGCTCTCTTTTGCATCTTATGTAATAGTTATTATGTCTTTGTGGAGCTTTTCTCCTCGGGCCTCTGCTGAAAATGGAAATATATCCAGCCAGACTAGCCCGGTTAACAAATGTAAAATAAATAAATAAAAATTATTAGTTGCAAAAGCTAATTTTTTTCTGGTACAGTTCATTACAGTATATTATTTAAAAATGTTATGCCAAGAATCTATGTTCTACTGCAATGAATTTATGAGCACGGCCAAGGTGAGAATTTATTATTCAATTTTGCATACTGGCAAACTGAACCAAGATGTCTATTTTGAGTCAAAACTAATTACAAAAGGAAATTCAAAGAACTTGAATATTATGTATCAGGTGAAACAAAAAACAGTCAGCTAAACATGTAGAATAATTAGAGATAACAATATGTTCAAAGTGCAGAAAGTATAGACATATTCATAAAAAATATTAAACAATAAATAGCACAACTTGATAAAACTGACATTTGGTAAATGTCCGGAGTCCTAGCCAACCACTGGTAGCTAAATCATGTTAGAGTCAAACAAAAGCTTAAAAAAAAAAAAACTTCTATATTAAGGAAAGTTAAGTCGAAATGGGTATTGGTTAATATTATGATCTTTGGCACAACATAGACATTTAAAATAGACTCCCACCGTTACTAGTTACAGACAATTATACAATGACCCCCCCCCCACTGATATTCCAAAACATGCACGCTGATTGGTCAGCGTGCACATTGTAAATCAAAGTTATAGTAATGGAAAATGGTCCGGTCGCCTGGACTTTTTCCATTACTATAACTCTTTTTTTACAGCAACGGAGAATGCAAGATCTCCGTTGATTCACACTGTCTTGCTATGTTAAACAAGTTTAACATAGCGAGACTGCTTTAAAAAAAGCAACGGAGATTCTCTGTTGCTTTTTTTAAAGCTGTCTCGCTATGTTAAACTCCTTTTACATAGCGAGACAGTTTGTAAAAAGCAATGGAGATATTGCTTTCTCCGTTGTTGTTTTCAAAACTGTCTCGCAATGTTAAATGGGTTTAACATAGCAAGACAGCTTTAAAAAAAGCAACAGAGATTCTCTGTTGCTTTTTTTAAAGCTGTCTCGCTATGTTAAACCCATTTAACATAGCAAAACAGTTTGTAAAAAGCAACGGAGATCTTGCTTTCTCCGTTGCTTTTGCCCACAGCTCTGATGTACTGCGTAGGCATGTGCATGCGCAGTACATCAGAACTGCCGCAGAATACCAGACAGCTGCGAAAGGGCAGCAAGGAGGCATTATACAATGCCATTATTTAAGAAAAGTAATTATTTTTTTTCTTAAATAATGTCATTATAATATAATAACCACTTCTGGGTGTGGGTAATGCTGGATTTACCCACGGTTGGCTTTGTTTGGCCACTCGGGCTTCGCCCTCGTGACCAAACCACGCCAACCATGGGTAAATCCAGCATTACCCACACCCAGGCGTGGGTTATTGCTATATTATACAACGACCCTCCATTAATATTCAAAAACGTGCACGCTGATTGGTCAGAGTGCACGTCGTAAATCAGAGTTATAGTAATGGAAAAAGGTCCGGTCGCCCGGACTTTTTCCATTACTATAACTCTTTTTTTCAGCAACGGAGAACGCAAGATCTCCATTGCTTCACACTGTCTCGCTATGTTAAAGGAGTTTAACATTGCGAGACAGCTTTAAAAAAAGCAACGGAGATTCTCCGTTGCTTTTTTTAAAGCTGTCTCGCTATGTTAAACCCATTTAACATAGCAAGACACTTTAAAAAGCAACGGAGATCTTGCTTTCTCCGTTGCTTTTTTTCAAAACTGTCTCGCTATGTTAAATGGGTTTAACCTAGCGAGACAGCTTTAAAAAAAGCAACGGAGATTCTCCGTTGCTTTTTTTAAAGCTGTCTCACTATGTTAAACTCGTTTAACATAGCGAGACAGGTTGTAAACAGCAACGGAGATCTTACGTTCTTCGTTGCTTTTGCCCACAGCTCTGATGTACTGCATAAGTATACGCATGCGCAGTACATCAGAACTGCCGCAGAATACCAGACAGCTGCAGAAGGGCAGCAAGGAGGCATTATACAATGCCATTATTTAAGAAAAGTAATTATTATTTTTTTTTAAATAATGTCATTGTATAATAGCAATAACCCACTTCTGGGTGTGGGTAATGCTGGATTTACCCACGGTTGCCTTTATTTGGCCACTCGGGCTTCGCCCTCGTGACAAAACCACACTAACCATGGGTAAATCCAGCATTACCCACACCCAGGTGTGGGTTATTGTTATATTATACAACGACCCCCCCCCCGTTAATATTCAAAAACGTGCACACTGATTGGTCAGCGTGCACGTTGTAAATCAGGGTTACAGTAATGGAAAAAGGTCTGGTCGCCCAGACTTTTTCCATTTTTATAACTCTTTTTTTACAGCAATGGAGAACGCAAGATCTCCGTTGCTTCACACTGTCTCACTATGTTAAACGAGTTTAACATAGCGAGACAGCTTTAAAAAAAGCAGCAGAGATTCTCCGTTGCTTTTTTTAAAGCTGTCTCGCTATGTTAAATGAGTTTAACATAGCGAGACTGTTTGAAAAAAGCAACGGAGATCTTGCTTTCTCTGTTGCTTTTGCCCACAGCTCTGATGTACTGCGTAGGCATATGCATGCGCAGTACATCAGAACTGCTGCAGAATACCAGACAGCTGCAGAAGGGCAGCAGGGAGGCATTATACAATGCCATTATTTAAGAAAAGTAATTATTTTTTTTCTTAAATAATGTCATTGTATAATAGCAATAACCCACGCCTGGGTGTGGGTAATGCTGGATTTACCCACGGTTGGCTTTGTTTAGCCACTCGGGCTTCACCTTTGTGACCAAACCACGCCAACTGTGGGTAAATCCAGCACTACCCACACCCAGGCGTGTGTTATTGCTATATTACAACACTCCTTTAACATCAGTTTCAGTGCAAAAACATCTGGAAATAATCTTTTATCCACTACTAACTTTTTCACAACAAAGTAGTTAGCAAAACACTCACCCAACCAAAGCTATGTTACAAACTTTCTCATCTCTCTTCTACTATGCATCATGTCTTGGCAAGAAATGTCCTTGTATCCAAAACTGAATACAGACTTCCTGTGACTGCCTTTCATTCAATTATAACTACCCCAAAAATGCAGAGAATAGCAGCAAATAAAATCAGCAGATTTGTCCTCCTAGCAGACAACTTTTTTCCACCACTGTGACCTTCTGGAATGTTTTAGCTGGTTACCACTAAACAGTAGAGTTTATTTGTTATACAGAGCACAACTAAATAAAAATTGTCAAACTAGGATATTGTGCCCCCCCCCCCCCCATTACAAACAAAACTACTCATTAGGCAAGAAGAAACAAACCACTAGGGAACATTTGAGGATGCACTAACCCTGACAAGACCCCTGTTAAAACCCTTCATGGGGAAAAAGCATTTTCAAAGCTTGGCATGCAACTTGGAATCACCTTCCTACTGAAGTAAAAAAACAAAATATAATAGATGTGTTAAAGTCTAAATTAAAAGGCTGCTCCTCAAAGGAGGCTGCTTGCCCTTGTTTCAAAGATAACAGCTGGAAAGCAGCATTGGTGCTATTATCAAGTTCAGATACGTTCCCTCTCCCTGGAAAAAGTCACATATTATCCCTCTGCACAAAGGAGGAAATTCAACAGAAATGAATAACTTTAGACCTATAGCAATCTTCTCTCCCCTTTCCAAAACACTTGAGAAATGTATTCAAAAACAATTGCTAGACTATCTCCCGCAAGAAGAAATCCTATCCCCTACATAACATGGCTTTTATCATTCCCATAATACTAGCACTGCCCTTCTAACCTATAATAGATACTGTCAATAAAGCTAGATATAATAGCAAACTAGTCTCTTCCTTATTTCTAGACTTGCCTAAAGCCTTCATCACAGTTTGTCACAATAAGCTTTTATTTCAAATGTCATCACTAGGTCTCTCTTAGCTCACCCTTCTGTGGTTCAAAAGCTACCTCTCCAATAAGTATCAGTCGGTAAAATGGCATTCAACACTCTCTCTCCTTACCTCCCAGTCATCTAGGCTCTGTCCTTGGTCCACTCCTCTTTAACATTTTCACCAACACCCTTTGTACTTCCACACAATAAGCTACCCTAATACAACATGCAGATGATCCCACACTCATCCACATATCTGACAACATGGTACACCTCCAAAAAATTACTCAGGAAGCTTTAACAGTCACTGAAACATGGCTTCATAACTCACAGCACATGCTCAACCCAAAAAAGACCAAACTACTACTACTACTACTTCAAAGTACTACTTTTTTCCCCAAATCCCTCTCTCGTGAAAATAAAAAAAATTAAAGTCTTCACCTTTGATAATGCAACCATTGAAGTCACTTCTCATAGCAAACTATTAGGGGATGATAGTGGATGATAATCTTACACTTGACCTGCATATATAAAATTGCATAAGAAAAACTCATCAAAAACTAGGGATGCTTTAAAGAGCCGAACACATTCTCATTGACGCAACTAAAACTACATTTGCCACTACTTACCTCATCCCCACTCTTCTTTATGGTGCTCCCATCCTTACTGCTCCCCAGGCTTCACAAAAATTGAACTCACCACTGTATGGCACTGAAAAGTCTAAATTGGTTAGAACTGCCACATCAGCTAGCATATACACAACTTCTCAATACCTGTAAAATTATCCAACATCCATCTGCCTGTCCAGTACTAAAAACATTCTACACAACTATGTTCCTAGTTGGTCATTGCAATCAGTGACCAAAAATTTCTGTCTGTCTACAAACCTAGCAAATCTGCTGGGCATTGTCTGTACTCGTACAAGGTCGCTAAGGCCTAGAACTCCTTACCTGTATTTATCAGATCTGTACCCGCCCCTCCCTTCCATTTTTCAAAACCCCTCTGAAAGACTTCCTAGCTAAAATCTGGCTCTGTTCTTGCTCAAAACCATGACAAACTATATCCCTAAATGTGAACAAGTATCTTTTCATTGCTTATATCTCCTTAGTCTCTCTTCATCATTTAATCCCTTACTCTTATCTAATTCTCTTGGCTGGCTTTCTCTCTAAATATACATAAGCCTGTTTTCTTTCACTTCATATTGCAATTCCGATCTGTATTAGACTAACTGAACCTTTCATTTCTCTACAAACTGTCTAAAACTTCTGTAAATATTAAACGATTGTCATATATCTTGTATCGATTCTTAAGCAATGTACTTATAATATGGCTAATTTCTTATATAATTATTTAAACTACAGGTGATTATGGTGTCTGCCAAAAAAGCAATTACTAAAAAATGGAAATCAAAATCTAAACCAACTATATTAAAAGAAGTGAATACAGCAGCAGAAATAAAACAACTAGAATTGAGATCTTTAGAAAAGGGTAGGAGCAAATTACATGGGAAAAATAGGAACTGTGGGAACAATACATACAGGGAAGGAATGAGGTTTAAAAGAAGGCAGGACTTAAATGAGCTATGTAATGTTTGACTGAAAATGATTGGGTGGATTATAAGTGATGTATGATGTCTGCAACTGGGAGTGTGTCACTATGGTTTGTGATGTAAAATGCTTGCAACTAGGATTGTGTCGGTGAAGTTTGTTTTCATTTATATAACTCTATGATTGCTTATGTCATAAGCGATGGTTTAATAAAGATGTTTCTTGTTTTAAAAAGGGGGGGGCAGGAATTCAATAATTTATGCAATGTTGCTTAGGTTATATGATATACAGCAATGTATGTGGTGTAATATTTGTTAATGTGTTAAAACATCAATATACTGCTGAACATTTTGCCTAACAGCCCTGTCACTAAAAACATAAAACCTGGATGACTAAATGGTACCTCCTATACCGAGCCAACAGATATTGCCAATATATTGGCCAACAGATTCAGTGCCAACTTTATCCCTCTCTCCCTCCCAAAGGACCAATTACAATACCAGTAGATTGCCAGGCACCCAGTATTACTGCGGCACAGGTTAAAACAGCACTGTCCAAGGCCAAGAATACAGCTTCTATGGGACCTGACAATATTCCTGGCTGTGTTCTACATGAACTACAGAGTGAACTGGCACCTCACCTGTGTGCCCTGTTCAATCACAGCCTCACCTCAGGCTTTTTTCCCTACCGAATGGCGCACAATTACAGTCATCCCTCTCCACAAAGGAGGAGCGACTACAGACCCTGGGAACTACCGCCCCATTAGCCTGATGAGTCTGATAGACAAAGCTATGGAATGCTTCATCATGGACCCGATAAACAAGGATACAGGGAATCTCCAAACTCTGAATCCCACACAGTTTGGGTTTGTGAAGGGTAGATCATGCCTGTTCAACTTGGTCGACTTCTTTGAGTCAGTCACTAGAGCTGTGGATGAAGGCAAAGTGGTTCATGCAGCCTACCTTGATCTGGCCAAGGCCTTTGATACCATTCCTTACTCAGGAATCATAGAAAAACTCACTAAGCTAGGCATCAACCCCTATATCACCAGGTGGGTTGCAAACTGACTCACAGATAGAACCCACAGTGTGAAAGTAGCTGACTCCAAGTCAGACTGCCGACCAGTCACAAGTGGAGTCCCACAGGGTTTGGTCCTGGGTCCTCTCCTGTTTGGTATCTACTTCTCTAAAGTCGAGGCCAACACAAAGGGACTCTGGCTGACAATGTTCGCAGACGATTGCAAGTTGGGAGCTATTATTAACTCCTCAAGTGATGTTGACATCCTACAGAAAGGACTCACTGAGACCAACAACTAGTGTGAGAACTATGGCCTTAAGCTCAATGCCAAAAAATGTGTCGTCATCCCCTTTGGGGAAAAACCCAGTTGCGGTGAATTACCACATCGATGGTAGTCCGCTGAACACAGAAGGTGTTGAGAGAGATCTGGGAACACAGGTTGACAGCAACCTCTCTTTTGACCACCACATTGTCACTGTGGTCAGAAAGTCCTTCTATGTGGCACATCTCATTACTAAGGGTTTTGCATCCAGGAAGAAAGAGGTCATTGCGTCCCTCTACTTTTCCCTCATTAGGCCAATCATCGAGTACAATGCCCCATTTGGCATGTACCTCACTAGACACCTACAACAACTGGAGAGGCCACAAAAGTAGCTCACAAAGAGGCTCCTAGGCCTTAAACACTTGTTCTATATGGACAGACTCAAAAAACTCCAACTATTCTCTGCCTCATATCGCCTACTTAGAGGCGATCCCTGCTTGACTTACAAAGCCATGTCTGACCCAGCTCTGTTAGAAATGCTACATCTAAAGAAATCCCAATCCTTCTGCACTACACACTCCAGAGACCGTAACCTCATTACTACAAGCAACAGAACGTGCTGGAGGGACAGGTTCATAACACAGAGACTGCCCATGCTATGGAATAGACTTCCTACACATGCCAAACAGAGCACCTCACTGGCCCTCTTCAAGAGAAATCTTGATGAGTGTATCGGAAATGGAAAATTCAACCTGGGGATCACTCCAGTAGCTCTACTCGACAGAGGCACCGGGAACTAAGGCTGGGTGGCACGATTCCAGGGTAATCATATGGGCTAGGCTTGTAAAGGCTCCAGGGCCATTAGCCTAGAACACACCTATGAACCTCTCTTTCTATTTCTCTCTTTTTTTATTTTGCTTTTATCAGCCATCACCTTTTAGCCTACTAGGGGGATATCTGCTGTATAATCAAGTGTTATTACTTCCTTCATTACAGTGCAGGTATGACACAATGCCGTTTGCTGAGTCCAGTGAGAGACAGTTTAGTACTATGTAATACTGTGTGAGGCTAAACCACTCTGAACTGCTTTAAAGGGACCAACATACATTATTCTTGGTGCTTTACATTATGAGATATGTGTAGTTATGTTTTTTCTCTTGTCTTTGGAAGTGCATTAATGAAATATCCATTCATCTACAGCATGAAATTGTTTTTTTATTTATTTTATTTTGAATTTGTTAATGGGGGAAGTCTGGCTGAGCACAAAGGCCCCTTCTCAGCAGAAGCCCAGGAAGAAAAGCTCCAGTTCATGCAGTACAATCAAAATCTTTTAAGTTATATAATATCAACGTCAGACAGAATATAATTAAAATAAATTCTACAATGTCAAATTAGATTAGATAGTAGCTATACATACAGTACTAAGGCTTCTTATACTAAATACATTATATACGGCTATAGTTAAATAAGTAAATAAATTATGCAGTACGATAGATGTCATATGTCACAGATGTCATGGTGATGATTGCATCACAATGCAAAATGGAAGAGTTAGCTACACATTTGCTATATTTAACTCTTTGAAGGGATGCTAGCTTGTCTGCATTTCCACACATCTTTCTTTAAGTTCACGAAACAAGAGTAGTGCAAGATGCTTGTTTTTTTTTCTCAGGAGGCATAACTTGGTGCTCCTTTGAAAGAAATTATGTACACCTCTGTAACGTCTGCAGCATTGACACTGACAGCAGCTGATGGCATTAGGCTGGGCAATAATAGAAAATATGGTACAAAGTGTTGTCACTGAGCAGTGACTGTTCAGGTTGTTGCCAGCTAAGACTTCACTGTATAATTTCCTGTTACAGGAAACTTATTGACATCTTTTATTCCTGTTGCCTTTAGTACAGCATCATGCAAGCTGTGATTATGGATGCATTTGTTTTATGTGAAAGCATAGCTGCAGAAAATACTGGACTGCTTGCCACTTCAGTTGGGCTGACGTTGCCAGGACAGAGCCAAAATGATGGGGCCCAAAAAAGGCACAGTTCTTTAAATGGAAACACTATCAGTATACTGTTACATAAATGTTTTATTTTTAAAACAAAGCAAGTAGATTTATATGCCTGTTTACCTGTGACGTCAATCACAGAATTGGGCTTTTAGCAATTTGGCGACACAGTGCCTATAGCCTGTTGGGGTGCAGTAGAACAAAATTTGAGATAAAGGTGAAGATGGTATGAGATGCCTAGCCAAGAACAGTGCTGCATAAGATGCCAGCATATTACATAAAACTGTCCACACTTTGCTATGCAAATGAGATGCAATGTTATAGTACAAATAATTAAGGAACTAATCAGCATAGTGTTGGTGAATAAGCTGGGTGGCTATTGTGGCACATCATACAGCATGTATCATATGGAATTCGATTTAGTTAGCAATTCTACAGTCTGCGTCAAACACATGTTGGCACGTGGTATTTGAAGTTCAGAGAAAGGGCAGGGTGCTTTGACCACCTCAGGAATTTGGATGCGGTGTGCTCTTTGATCTCTGTGCCTAGATGACAGAGGATTATGGGGGATGTTCTGACCAGTGGGAGAAGACTATGTTGCTAGATATGACAAGGAGTGTTCCCCACTTTGTGTCTTAAAAAGTCCATGATCCTCACAGCTTCACAGGGTTTGCCAGACATTTACTCTTACAAAATGTTTTAAATTATATTTGTGATAAGTAGTGAATCATATTAATTCATCATAATAACGTTGTATAAGTATAAAATAACACCTTTTAATTATCTGTGAGCTTCGTAAATAATTACCTTGGAGTTGCTGGTAAGCTGTTAATAAGGGTCAGCACTTTGACCATCTGTTTCATATTTCAAGAGGTAGCAGTCCTCATTTTAGAAATGGAAGGTTGATTCATAGATTAGTACTAGGCTAACTGCCCTTGGGGGCCATTTTAAGCCTATCTAATTACCCTATATGAGAATCAAACACTGGACCTTGTGTCTGTAAGGTAAACACCTTAACCATTATACCAACGTCCCACCCATGAGTGAGAACTGTGTTCAGAGCAACATCTTGAATTTCAGTTATTTTAGATTCATGTGGCATCATTAACAAGTGTCCTTCAAGCAGACTTATTTCATAAAACCTCTCTGCTATTACATCATTCATGTATGAATCACTGGAAATATGTTTAGCTTGTGTAACTTTTATCAGTTTTGTGCACATAGTGATACTTCAAAGTAAGCAACACTTTAGAACTGTATGTGGCTTGCAGAAACATTCCTTCTCACTCCCTGCCTTATCGTTTGCTTGGAGTCAGTTACTGTACCATCACACTTACTGCTAAAAGTTTTGTTTACATATCACAAGGGTACTTGTCACAGTAGCTGGATCCTGTGAATAACCCTGCTGCAGCATTCACATGGAAATATGAAAGGGAAGCACTACACACTAACTTCTTCCTGCAGTTTATTTCATGTGCATTGTACTAAAAATCATAACTTGAGATCATACGCTTGTACTAAGATTCTCTCTGCTCTCTGCTCTCAGCTTCTGTAGTAGTGGGTACGTTTTTTGAATGAACAGTGAAGGGTTGATAGGTGCTACATTTTTAGAAAGAGTCATCAGAATGTGCTGATTGATCTTACTTTGTGGGGGCTGAGATTGCAAAGAATGAAACTTTAGTGCTCTGCCACAATCTAATGTGAACGAGTCACTACTAACATCAACACAGTCACTGTCATGTCGTCATACAAATTTCCAACACATTTTTTTCCTCGAGTGATTAAAGCATGAAACAGTAAAAAGTGTGGAATGAGTCATCAAACATGAGTTTGGGGAATCTTCGCTGCTGTTATTCAAAGATGCTGTGCCTAACTTTTACAAATCTTAATTGTTTTTGAAATGAAGACCTCAGCGTGCATCTTGAGACACTATTTTTTTCTTCTGCTCTGGGCAATATTTTGCCACATTCAGGCAAGGAATAACTTGTTTGTCTTTACCGAAAGGGCAGCTGTTTTAGTGTGGTATATTTATACATTACACATCTATTAGGGATACCAGTGCATAGTATTTTTTTTAAGCAAGCAGTCTTAAATATTTTCTGTGGGTCAGTTTCACATGAGTAAAATGTTATGCTGCAAGTTTCAATCAGGCTTTTAGAAATTTTGTTTATAGAACCTTATGTGAAAACTGATTTAGTTTCTCTTTTATTTGTCTACTGCTTTTCAGTACATTTTTATAACGACAGAAACGTATGTTTGCACAGTGTGTTTAAAGTACCCACACCTTTCCATCAACATTTATTCTATCTGTGTGAGCATTTTAACTATTTAGTAGTTATGAAGACGTCTCACAGAAAGAAAGAACTGGTCTTAATGCCTTCATTATTAGTTGCAAAAGCTAAGTTTTTTCTGGTACAGTTCATTACAGTATATTATTTAAAAATGTTATGCCAAGAATCTATGTTCTACTGCAATGAATTTATGAGCACGGCCAAGGTGAGAATTTATTATTCAATTTTACATACTGGCAAACTGAACCAAGATGTCTATTTTGAGTCAAAACTAATTACAAAAGGAAATTCAAAGAACTTGAATATTATGTATCAGGTGAAACAAAAAACAGTCAGCTAAACATGTAGAATAATTAGAGATAACAATATGTTCAAAGTGCAGAAAGTATAGACATATTCATAAAAAATATTAAACAATAAATAGCACAACTTGATAAAACTGACATTTGGTAAATGTCCGGAGTCCTAGCCAACCACTGGTAGCTAAATCATGTTAGAGTCAAACAACAAAAGCTTAAAAAAAAAAAAAAACTTCTATATTAAGGAAAGTTAAGTCGAAATGGGTATTGGTTAATATTATGATCTTTGGCACAACATAGACATTTAAAATAGACTCCCACCGTTACTAGTTACAGACAATTATACAATGACCCCCCCCCCCCACTGATATTCCAAAACATGCACGCTGATTGGTCAGCGTGCACATTGTAAATCAGAGTTATAGTAATGGAAAAAGGTCGGGTCGCCTGGACTTTTTCCATTACTATAACTCTTTTTTTACAGCAACGGAGAATGCAAGATCTCCGTTGATTCATTACTGTCTTGCTATGTTAAACAAGTTTAACATAGCGAGACTGCTTTAAAAAGCAACGGAGATTGTCCGTTGCTTTTTTTGTAGCTGTCTTGCTATGTTAAACTCCTTTTACATAGCGAGACAGTTTGTAAAAAGCAATGGAGATATTGCTTTCTCCGTTGTTGTTTTCAAAACTGTCTCGCAATGTTAAATGGGTTTAACATAGCAAGACAGCTTTAAAAAAATCAACAGAGATTCTCCGTTGCTTTTTTTAAAGCTGTCTCGCTATGTTAAACCCATTTAACATAGCAAAACAGTTTGTAAAAAGCAACGGAGATCTTGCTTTCTCCGTTGCTTTTGCCCACAGCTCTGATGTACTGCGTAGGCATGTGCATGCGCAGTACATCAGAACTGCCGCAGAATACCAGACAGCTGCGAAAGGGCAGCAAGGAGGCATTATACAATGCCATTATTTAAGAAAAGTAATTATTTTTTTTCTTAAATAATGTCATTCTATAATAGCAATAACCCACTTCTGGGTGTGGGTAATGCTGGATTTACCCACGGTTGGCTTTGTTTGGCTACGCCCCCGTGACCAAACCACGCCAATCATGGGTAAATCCAGCATTACCCACACCCAGGCGTGGGTTATTGCTATATTATACAACGACCCTCCATTAATATTCAAAAACGTGCACGCTGATTGGTCAGAGTGCACGTCGTAAATCAGAGTTATAGTAATGGAAAAAGGTCCGGTCGCCCGGACTTTTTCCATTACTATAACTCTTTTTTTCAGCAACGGAGAACGCAAGATCTCCATTGCTTCACACTGTCTCGCTATGTTAAAGGAGTTTAACATAGCGAGACAGCTTTAAAAAAAGCAACGGAGATTCTCCGTTGCTTCTTTTAAAGCTGTCTCGCTATGTTAAACCCATTTAACATAGCAAGACACTTTAAAAAGCAACGGAGATCTTGCTTTCTCCGTTGCTTTTTTTCAAAACTGTCTCGCTATGTTAAATGGGTTTAACCTAGTGAGACAGCTTTAAAAAAAGCAACGGAGATTCTCCGTTGCTTTTTTTAAAGCTGTCTCGCTATGTTAAACTCGTTTAACATAGCGAGACAGGTTGTAAACAGAAACGGAGATCTTACGTTCTCCGCTGCTTTTGCCCACAGCTCTGATGTACTGCGTAAGTATACGCATGCGCAGTACATCAGAACTGCCGCAGAATACCAGACAGCTGCAGAAGGGCAGCAAGGAGGCATTATACAATGCCATTATTTAAGAAAAGTAATTATTATTTTTTTTTAAATAATGTCATTGTATAATAGCAATAACCCACTTCTGGGTGTGGGTAATGCTGGATTTACCCACGGTTGCCTTTATTTGGCCACTCGGGCTTCGCCCTCGTGACAAAACCACACTAACCATGGGTAAATCCAGCATTACCCACACCCAGGTGTGGGTTATTGCTATATTATACAACGACCCCCCGTTAATATTCAAAAACGTGCACGCTGATTGGTCAGCGTGCACGTTGTAAATCAGGGTTACAGTAATGGAAAAAGGTCTGGTCGCCCAGACTTTTTCCATTTTTATAACTCTTTTTTTACAGCAATGGAGAACGCAAGATCTCCGTTGCTTCACACTGTCTCACTATGTTAAACGAGTTTAACATAGCGAGACAGCTTTAAAAAAAGCAACAGAGATTGTCTGTTGCTTTTTTTAAAGCTGTCTCGCTATGTTAAATGAGTTTAACATAGCGAGACTGTTTGAAAAAAGCAACGGAGATCTTGCTTTCTCTGTTGCTTTTGCCCATAGCTCTGATGTACTGCGTAGGCATATGCATGCGCAGTACATCAGAACTGCTGCAGAATACCAGACAGCTGCAGAAGGGCAGCTGGGAGGCATTATACAATGCCATTATTTAAGAAAAGTAATTATTTTTTTTCTTAAATAATGTCATTGTATAATAGCAATAACCCACGCCTGGGTGTGGGTAATGCTGGATTTACCCATGGTTGGCTTTGTTTAGCCACTCGGGCTTCACCTTTGTGACCAAACCACGCCAACTGTGGGTAAATCCAGCACTACCCACACCCAGGCGTGTGTTATTGCTATATTACAACACTCCTTTAACATCAGTTTCAGTGCAAAAACATCTGGAAATAATCTTTTATCCACTACTAACTTTTTCACAACAAAGTAGTTAGCAAAACACTCACCCAACCAAAGCTATGTTACAAACTTTCTCATCTCTCTTCTACTATGCATCATGTCTTGGCAAGAAATGTCCTTGTATCCAAAACTGAATACAGACTTCCTGTGACTGCCTTTCATTCAATTACAACTACCCCAACAATGCAGAGAATAGCAGCAAATAAAATCAGTAGATTTGTCCTCCTAGCAGACAACTTTTTTCCACCACTGTGACCTTCTGGAATGTTTTAGCTGGTTACCACTAAACAGTAGAGTTTATTTGTTATACAGAGCACAACTAAACAAAAATTGTCAAACTAGGATATTGTGCCCCCCCCATTACAAACAAAACTACTCATTAGGCAAGAAGAAACAAACCACTAGGGAACATTTGAGGATGCACTAACCCTGACAAGACCCCTGTTAAAACCCTTCATGGGGAAAAAGCATTTTCAAAGCTTGGCATGCAACTTGGAATCACCTTCCTACTGAAGTAAAGAAACAAAATATAATAGATGTGTTAAAGTCTACATTAAAAGGCTGCTCCTCAAAGGAGGCTGCTTGCCCTTGTTTCAAAGATAACAGCTGGAAAGCAGCATTGGTGCTATTATCAAGTTCAGATACGTTCCCTCTCCCTGGAAAAAGTCACACATTATCCCTCTGCACAAAGGAGGAAATTCAACAGAAATGAATAACTTTGGACCTATAGCAATCTTATCTCCCCTTTCCAAAACACTTGAGAAATGTATTCAAAAACAATTGCTAGACTATCTCCCGCAAGAAGAAATCCTATCCCCTACATAACATGGCTTTTATCATTCCCATAATACTAGCACTGCCCTTCTAACCTATAATAGATACTGTCAATAAAGCTAGATATAATAGCAAACTAGTCTCTTCCTTATTTCTAGACTTGCCTAAAGCCTTCATCACAGTTTGTCACAATAAGCTTTTATTTCAAATGTCACCACTAGGTCTCTCTTAGCCCACCCTTTTGTGGCTCAAAAGCTACCTCTCCAATAAGTATCAGTCGGTAAAATGGCATTCAACACTCTCTCTCCTTACCTCCCAGTCATCTAGGCTCTGTCCTTGGTCCACTCCTCTTTAACATTTTCACCAACACCCTTTGTACTTCCACACAATAAGCTATCCTAATACAACATGCAGATGATCCCACACTCATCCACATATCTGACAACATGGTACACCTCCAAAAAATTACTCAGGAAGCTTTAACAGTCACTGAAACATGGCTTCATAACTCACAGCACATGCTCAACCCAAAAAAGACCAGACTACTACTACTACTACTTCAAAGTACTACTTTTTCCCCCAAATCCCTCTCTCGTGAAAATAAAAAAAATTAAAGTCTTCTCCTTTGATAATGCAACCATTGAAGTCACTTCTCATAGCAAACTATTAGGGGATGATAGTGGATGATAATCTTACACTTGACCTGCATATATAAAATTGCATAAGAAAAACTCATCAAAAACTAGGGATGCTTTAAAGAGCCAAACACATTCTCATTGACGCAACTAAAACTACATTTGCCACTACTTACCTCATCCCCACTCTTCTTTATGGCGCTCCCATCCTTACTAACCTCCAGGTTTCACAAAAATTGAACTCACCACTGTACGGCACTGAAACGTCTAAATTGGTTAGAAGTGCCACATCAGCTAGCATATACACAACTTCTCACTACCTGTAAAATTATCCAACATCCATCTGCCTGTCCAGTACTAAAAACATTCTACACAACTATGTTCCTAGTTGGTCATTGCAATCAGTGACCAAAAATTTCTGTCTGTCTACAAACCTAGCAAATCTGCTGGGCATTGTCTGTACTCGTACAAGGTCGCTAAGGCCTAGAACTCCTTACCTGTATTTATCAGATCTGTACCCGCCCCTCCCTTCCATTTTTCAAAACCCCTCTGAAAGTCTTCCTAGCTAAAATCTGGCTCTGTTCTTGCTCAAAACCATGACAAACTATATCCCTAAATGTGAACAAGTATCTTTTCATTGCTTATATCTCCTTAGTCTCTCTTCATCATTTACTTCCTTACTCTTATCTAATTCTCTTGGCTGACTTTCTCTCTAAATATACATAAGCCTGTTTTCTTTCACTTCATATTGCAATTCCGATCTGTATTAGACTAACTGAACCTTTCATTTCTCTACAAACTGTCTAAAACTTCTGTAAATATTAAACGATTGTCATATATCTTGTATCGATTCTTAAGCAATGTACTTATAATATGGCTAATTTGTTATATAATTATTTAAACTACAGGTGATTATGGTGTCTGCCAAAAAAGCAATTACTAAAAAATGGAAATCAAAATCTAAACCAACTATATTAGAAGTAGTGAATACAGCAGCAGAAATAAAACAACTAGAATTGAGATCTTTAGAAAAGGGTAGGAGCAAATTACATGGGAAAAATAGGAACTGTGGGAACAATACATACAGGGAAGGAATGAGGTTTAAAAGAAGGCAGGACTTAAATGAGCTATGTAATGTTTGACTGAAAATGATTGGGTGGATTATAAGTGATGTATAATGTCTGCAACTGGGAGTGTGTCACTATGGTTTGTGATGTAAAATGCTTGCAACTAGGATTGTGTCGGTGAAGTTTGTTTTCATTTATATAACTCTATGATTGCTTATGTCGTAAGCGATGGTTTAATAAAGATGTTTCTTGTTTTAAAAAAGGGGGGGGCGGGAATTCAATAATTTATGCAATGTTGCTTAGGTTATATGATATATAGCAATATATGTGGTGTAATATTTGTTAATGTGTTAATACAGTTTACTTTTGTATAAATTTAAACTTGCCTGTGTCACAAGTGATAATTCAATACAGGTGTGATAACAAAATATTTAAACTGCAGATGTTTTTGTTTTATTTTTAAAGATTGTAAAATTATTGTTCTTAAAATGTTTTGTAATAATTTGGAGCCTTTTCCCCCAGGCTTCTGCTGAAAATGGGCTTCTACTCAGTCTGACTTTCTCAGTAATCAAATATCAATAAATAAATAAATACTGTAACACGCCAAAACTCATTAACACTGTTTTACTGTTATGTGGAAGACTACACGATACTTAGTGTATATTTCATATATCTTATCTAAATAGTGTATAATTTATCTCTGTCCTCTGCTTTATTTAATTCTCTTCTGTGGACTATTTGTTTCAACTAATTTCCCTGATCTAATGTAACTGTAACCTGTATTCCCCTCTTGCCATTCTTGGCTGGGGTTGTGGTTGAAGACTGTCTGATTACCAATTGACCTACCTGGTTAACAAAATGAAATAAATAAATATACAGCATTTCAGATTAGTCTATACCTTATCATACAGGAACATCTGAATTTGATACGTAAATAAGACCTCAGATTAATATGAAATGCTCCAAAGGAAGCAGAAATTGTAACAGACTCAGACACAGAGTTCAAGATTGTTACAGTACATAGTGCAAACACTTTGGAACTGTCCAAGTGCTGGATAGACACTTGAAGAAAATCACAGAGCTCTGTGAATATTTTGTTAGTTTAAGTTCATATGATCTGGAGTTGCAGCACTTAACAATAACTTGTAGGTCAAAATGCACAGCAGAAGTTCTTTCTTCTGGACAATGAGGAGCTATTCTGCTTTATTCAAAGATTTGTAGTGATGCCACCCCCCCCCCTAAGTGAGCCAGCAAAAAGCCTACAGCTGCTAATTGTGCACACACTGCAGTAATCTCAAGTATGTTCCAGTGTTAGGTGCAATTATAGGAAGTGTGTACTCAACTGTAGGCAGCAGCACACCTTTGCCAACTGTAGCCTCTGTTCTGAGAAGACTGGTTACACCAAAACAGGTACTGAGCAGTCTTCTGGTTATGGCCACATCTTCAGATGTAGTAATCTGACTTTCAAAGTTCCTCCATCCCCTCTTTCACTGCTATTGTCTGTTGTGTAAGCTAGTTAAGTACCTTTCTACCTTCTGATTTCCATATATCCATAATTGTCTACCAGCAAACCACTTGAGTAAACCTCCCTTACTAAAAGTTGTCTCCTACTCATTTTTCCAGACCTCCCATCTGCTTCGTACCAGTGACACACTGACTGGATCCTGACTTAATCCTTCTCCAGCCTTGGCAAATAAGAGTTTTATTTTATTGTTTTGCACTACAGTTAACTGTTTAGAGTTGTTGTTGTGTCTTTCAGCTTTTCCCGGTTAGGGGTCGCCACAGCGGAACTCTGGTCCGCTAATGATTGGCCCTAGATTTTTACGTGCCGAGTTGCCAGCTCTGACGCGCAACATTCAACAAAGGTACGCCCATACACGCATGTCTCCACACAGAAGACGATTTAGCTGAGAATCGAACAGGACAACGTCTTACAGTGAGGCGACAACGCTACCACAGCACCACCACCGCAGTTAACTGTTTAGAGTGCTACTGCTTTATTTGTTGATTTTGCCTTTAAATCATTCTAAAGGTCCCTAATACTTGAAATTGTCTTGTCAAGATAGTTTAAGTTTTGTTGTAGAATTACAATCGCAAGCAATATTTCTTGGTGTTATTACATAGGTTCATAGGTGTGTGCTAGGCTAATGGCCCTGGAGGTTTTACAAGCCTAGCCCATAGACGTGCCTTGGCATTGTGCTGCCCAACGTTAGTTCCCGGTGTCTCGATCAAGTAGAACCACTGGAGTGATCCCCGGGGTGAACTTTCTACTTCCCATCCACTCATCAAGATTTCTCTTGAAGAGGGCCAGTGAGGTGCTCTGCTTGACATGCATGGGAAGTGTATTCCAGAGCATGGGCAGTCTCTGGGTTATGAACCTGTCCCTCCAGAATGTTCTGTTGATTGTGGTAATGAGGTTGAGGTCTCTGGAGTGTGTGGTGTGGAGGGATAGGGATTTCTTTAGATGTAGCATTTCTAACACAGCTGGGTCGGACATGGCTTTGTAAGTCAAGCAGAGATGATATGACACAGAGAATAGCTGGAGTTTTTTGAGTCTGTCCATGCAGGACATGTGTTTAAGGCCTAGGATCCTCTTTGTGAGATATTTTGTGGCCTCTCCAGCTGTTGCAGGTGTCTAGTGAGGTGCATGCCAAATGGGGCATGATATTCTATGATTAGTCTAATGCGAGAAGAGTAGAGAGAAATGATGACCTCTTTCTTCCTGGATGCAAAACCCTTGGTAATGAGATGTGCCACATGGAAGGACTTTCTGACCACAGTGGCAATGTGGTGGTCGAAGGAGAGGTTGCTGTCAACCTGTGTCCCCAAATCTCTTATAATGCCTTCAGTGTTCAGTGGGCTCCCATCGATGTGGTAATTAGTAGGAACTGAGTTTTTCCTAAAGGGGATGAAGATGCATTTTTGACATTAAGCTTAAGGCCATGGTTTCAACACCAGTCATTGGTCTCAGTGAGGCCTTTCTGTAGGATGTCTGTATCACTTTGGGAGTTAATAATGGCTCCCAGCTTGCAGTCATCTGTGAACTTGGTCAGCCAGAGTCCCTCCATGTTGGCCTGGACTTCTGAGAAGTAGATGCCAAACAGGAGAGGACCCAGGACCGATCCCTGTGGGACTCCACTCGTGACTGGTCGGCAGTCTGACTTGGAGTCCATTTACTTTCACGCTGCGCGTTCTATCTGTGAGCCAATTTGCAACCCACCTAACAATATAGGGGTTGATGCCTAGTTTGGTGAGTTTATCAATAATTCCTGAGTGAGGAATGGTATCAAAGGCCTTGACCAGATCAAGGTAGGCTGTATGAACTGCCTTACCTTCATCCACAGCTCTAGTGACTGACTCAAAGAAGTCAACCAGGTTGAGCAGGCATGATCTACCTTTCACAAAACCAAATAGCGTGCGATCTAGAGTTTGGAGATTCCCTATATCCTTGTTAATTAGGTCCATGATGATGTGCTCCATAACCTTACATATCAGACTTGTCACGCTAATGAGGCAATAATTTCCAGGGTCTGAAGTTGCTCCTCCTTTATGGAGAGGGATAATTGTAGCAGTGCACCATTCGGTAGGGACAAAGCCTGAGGTGAGGCTGTGGGTGAACAAGGCACACAGATGTGGTGCCAGTTCACTTTGTAATTCATGTAGAACACAGTCAGGGATATTATGGGGTCCTATGGAAGCTGTATTCTTGGCCTTGGACAATGCAGCTTTAACCTGTGCTGCAGTAATGCTGGGTGCCTGGCATTCTTCTGGTATTGAGATTGGTCCTTTAGGGGGGAGAAAGGGGTAAAGTTGGCACTGAATTTGTTGGCCAGTTTGTTTGCAATATCTGTTGACTCAGTACAGGAGGTACCATTGTGCAGTAACTTACAGCAAATCTGCGTATTGCCGTGGAGATTCTTACTATAACTATAGAAGGCTTTGTGGTTGTTCTTAGTGTCTGCCACAATTCTGCCTTCATAGCTGGCTTTGGAGGTTTTGATGAGGATCTCAACATTTTGTTGAGGCTAATAAGGGAATTTTTTCCAGTCTTGGGACTTCACCTTTTTCTGCAACAGTTTCTTCCTTCTGTTGTAGAGTTTATTAATGGCAGAGGACCACCAGATTGGCTTCATTTTTTTGGAGGAGAGTGTCTTGGTTCTGTTGGGTATGGCTAGTTCCATGCATTTATGTATGTGTTCATACAGTGCATTGGTGTATGATTCAGCAGTCATGCGTCTATTTTCCATTGGCATGGATCATGTGAAGTTAGCCACCTCTGTTTTTAGGAGTCCTAAGTTAGCTTTGGAGAAGTTTTTCATGGTGGATACCTTTGTGGGGGGTGTGGGTGAGATGTGGATTTCCATGGTGATTAGTTTGTGGTCAGATCTAACCAGGCAGGAATAGACTATTGTTGTAGAGCAACAGTTGCCCATGTCAGTAATAACCAGGTCAAGGATGTTGCTTCCTGTAGTGGGGGTAAAAATGAGCTGGTACAAGGCATTGGAATTGATGAATTCCAGGAAGCGTTGGGCCAGTGCACTGGTTTATGAGTAGTTTTTTAACAGCAAAGCTTTCGAGTTATACACACCCTTTCTCAATACTAATACAAGGTTCAGTAAAATACATCAATTTAAATATGAGTCATTAGCAGTCACATGACATGCAGCCTAAATATCACATGACTGTTTTAAAACCACTAACGAAGATAAAAAACTTACACAAATAAACACATTTCATTATATATCAATGTGAAAATATCTTAAAAACATAATTTATATAAATGTACACACATAATAATCAGCATAACCTGCTACGTTGTATTTTAACCAAAACTGGTTTCAATGTAACAGCAGAATTCAAACCAGGTGCGCTATCAGCTGACAATCTCAATATCCATTCATATTCTTTCACTTCTAAGAGATTCTCAATGTCACCCCCCCCCTACTGGATACATATACAAAACAGTCATGTGATATTTAGGCTGCATGTCATGTGACTGCTAATGACTCCTATTTAAATTGATGTATTTTACTGAACCTTGTATTAGTATTGAGAAAGGGTGTGTAACCCGAAAGCTTTGCTGTTATAAAGGTTTTTTCTTCTGCTCAACGTTTGTGTTGTGTTTTTTGGACTCCGGATACAGCATTTCAAACTTGTGTTATGAGTAGTTTTCCCAGTTGATGGAGGGGTAGTTGAAGTCACCAAGTATGAGAGTGCTGGGTTGGGTGAAGAGGTTATAAGTGCCTTGTACAGACAAAAATACCTAGAAAGTAATTTTTTATCAATAAAACTTCACTTAAAACTGAAACCAGTAATGTAGTGTAGCTAAAACAACGCCATTGTAAAGAGACAAGCTTAGAGCAGCTAGTTTGCACATTAAACAGCACTACTATCAAATCTTAGCACAATCTAACCTAGTCTAGTGTCAAACCTCAGAGACCACCCAGGAAGACCTTTGTATAACCTAGTCAATGACCTACAGTACCCACCCAAATACAGGTTCAGACAACATGGATATGCAATTTCCAAATGTCTCCATAGCCAGCTTGGTAGGGTCTATATTACGTACTTGAAACGTGAAATAACCGACAACCATAAGATCGACACACGTACATCGAACTCTGAGAAATACGAAACACCTAAAAGACGAAATTCAAAATACTGAATTACCATGGTTGGACAACACATATGCAATTACATTTCCTAATCATCGCAAATTAGGACTAATTGCCAATATAGTTCCCTGTATTCGAGTCTGGTGTCCCATGGCCCACCCCTGGGGTCTATAGGGACCACCTCTATCATGAAAAATTGATACTTTGCTTTTGGACATGCCTGAAGATGTTTGTACAGGGCGTTATTATAATTTTTCTTCCTTAAATCATAAGGGTGTTCATACATTCTTTGTTTTAACCTTCTTTCTGTCTTACCCACATTCTTCCTCACCACTTTCCACTCTTTCTTCACCTTTCTCTCTCTCTCTCTCTCTTCCTGTTTGGCTACAGGTTACTCAGGATTCCTAGGTTCGGTCAATTATTCACCAGGACTATTTCATGGTTTGGAAATCTCTTCTGCCTTTTATGGGTATTCCTTAGCCCCCTCAGGAATAACTTTCCTTCTTTCCAGAGGTGCTTCAGGACCTTTTGACTCAGGGTACTATTCATGAGGTGCCTGTGTCCCAAAGGTGTAGTGGGGTTTATTACAAGATGTTTCTAGTACCCAGAAAACAGGGTATTTAGAGACCAATTCTAGACTTGTCTCATCTGACAATTTTCTGAAGGTGCTCTCCTTTTGAATGTTAGCCCTTCAGACTTTGTTTCCTCTTCTGCTTCCTCAGGGCTTATATGGTGTCTCTGGATCTCGAGGATGCTTATCTCCATATCCTGATCCATCCCCCTTTCAGGAAGTTTTACATTTAAGCAAACAAAAGAAGTAGCGTCACCAAAGGCAGAGCACATCAAAATATAAAACTCCAAAAACAAATGGTTCTGCCACCAATTCCACTTAAAAACACTTAAAACTTGAAAACTTTAATAAAATATACAATGATAAGATAAAATAAAATAAACACACTGGCTCATAAACCGGATAAGCGCTTTCGGTATAATACCTTTTTCAAATCCTAAATGTTTGCCAGTGAAACTTCCTCTTAAGTACCTTCATTTCCTAGTGTTCACTCACTTAGATGCATTTAGTAACCATAGCAGCATGCACACCCTTCTAATTATGTCATTTTAAGTGCTGAAGAGCTTTCCCTTTTAGTGCAGGTTTTAATGGGACAAATGCATTCAGACCTGGTGACTGATCTGATTGCAAATTCATCATCCACTTCATCTCTTCAGTTTCTGTTCGGTTTACTAAATCCCCACCTCTTGGTGTTTCATGAAGCCTAGCTAGTGCCATGAACTTGAAAGAATGACCGTCATTTATATTAATATGCATATAAAGTGCATTGCTGGTAACTTTTTTTCTTATGTCAGATACGTGCTTTAGGATACGTTCCTTGAGCATTTGATTAGTTTTCCCTATGTAGTATGCCTTGCAGTGACTGCAGGTTACCACATAGATAATGTTCTTACTCCTCCTGCCTCCTGGCATTTTCAGTTCTCTACTTTGCCCTTTGGCCTTTCTACTGCCCCAAGCATATTCACGAAATACCTTGCTGCTGGAATTGCTTTTTGCAGGATTCAGGGGATCCAAGTATTTCCTTACTTGGATGACCTTTTACAGGCATCCTCTCCAGAGATCCCGTTGCAAAATCTTCACTTTGCCATTTCTCTTCTGCAAAGCCTGGGGTTCACAATAAACTTCAATAAGTCTTTTCTGACTCCTTCTCAAGATCATGTTTTTCTAGGGTGCAGGATTCAGACTATGTCTATGCTGGCATCCCTGCCTCCTCCCAAGGCCTTAACACTCATTTCCTACTTTCAAACTCTTCTTCCTCGGGCCTGTTTAACAGCCATAGAATTTCTGAGAGCTCTAAGCTTTATGGCATCCACCATTCCTATGCTCCCTCTGGCCAAACACCACACGAGAAAGTTTCAGTGGTTTCTAAAGTCAGTATGGCTTCAACATATGCATCCCCTAAAATTTCTACTTCCTCTTCTACCTTGTCTCAAGAAGGAACTTCTCGGGTGGATCCAGCAGTTGTCTCTAAATCCAGGGCTTCCCTTTCACCCCCCTCTTCCCTCTCACAGTTCACAGATGCTTCAGACATGGGATGGAAAGCAGATTTTGGCTCCCTAAAGGTGCAGGGGATGTGGTTGCCTCTTCAACAGAAAGGGCACATCAGTGAGA